>NW_026129312.1:0-69424 GCF_022985175.1 Labeo rohita
ATCAGTGTTTTGCAGTTGCTCTCAGATGCTGTTTTCTTCTATGAACTAGTGTGCTTTAATATTTAACCAGTAAGTTTGTTTTGAAATGTTTTTATTTTGTTAAAAATGGAACAAAGTCACACTTCTGGTGCTCACGGTTAAAAATGACCAGCCTACAAAAAACAGCTTATAAATATCTTGTTATGCTATATAGTCACCAAACATTGGATCCAATCTTTTTGCCAACATGTTTTTTCTCAATTAGGACAGGTTTTGTATGTATTTTTTAAACTCATTGATCATAGTTCCACATTGATCTGAGGATAAACTTAATCTTTGTGAAAAAGAAAGTATATAATACACAAAATAGTTTGTGAACATGAGTGTGTGTGTGTGTGTGTGTACTTGTTTGTGCTACATAGTGGGACCAAATGTCCCCACAAGAATAGTAAAACCAGAAATTTTTGACATTGTTAAAAAATTATTAAAAATAGTAAATGGTGTTTATCTGAAAGTATAACAATGCAAATATGTTTCCTGTGAGGGCTAGGTTAAGGGTTAGGGTTGGGTTAGGGATAGATAATATCGTTTTGTCAGTATAAAATCTATAGAAGTCTATGGAAAGTCCCCACAATTCACAAAAACAAACGTGTGTGTGTGTGTGTCACATTTATGTCTGTTTATGTCTTTTGGTTTCTCTCATTGTCTCCCCCTGTCGATCTGTCTGTTTTAGTTTAACCCTAATTACCGTCATCCCCTACACCTGTGTTTGTAATTAGTCTCACTCTTTATAAGTCTGCTTGTGTTTTGAGTTTGCTGTCAGTCCTTAACGTTATTTGGAAGTGTTTGGATGTATCGTTGTGTTCCTGCCTGCTCCTACGAAGATTTTTATTAAATTGTTTTTTGTTTGTATTGTATCTCGTCTCCCGTCTCGTTCGTCCAGCACTGCACGTAACAGAAGGACCGACCGTTTATCCCCGGCGTTTCCCTGCTTTATTTTTTCCGTTTTTTTCTCAGTGTTTTTTTTTGTTTTTTGTTTTTCGTGATGGATAACCCCGTCGTCCTCCTCCTTCTCCTGAAACAGGGGAATCGCTCTCTCATGGACCACACTAGAGACTTTGTCCACCTCGTACCACTCACACACTACCCGGACAGCAGCCTTTGCACATTTTACTGTGCAGGACTGAACATCGCCACAAAAGCGCAGCTGTCTGGGGAGGGTCCACGAGAGAGCTTCGCCGACTACATGGAGTGGGTGCTGGTGTCCTGTAGATCTTCGTTAACCTGCGGAGGATGACACCAGCCCCACTCAAGACCCAGAGCCCAGCCAACCAGCACCCCGACACGCGGAGTTTGAGCCCGAGCCCACCGCGGATGACGAGCCAGTGATTGACTTTTCTACGGAAGTTCTAGAAAATAACTCTGGGGATTTAATAGACTTCTTTACAGAAATATCTACCTGTCACGTTATGCCTGCCTGTATGGAATCCCCACCCACCCTCCCTCTTCTGCCTATGTCAACATCTGTCTGCTCACCGCTGTCCCCTGACAGCCCCTCTGCTCACCCTCAGTCTTACACCTGTGCAGTGGGCTCACCGCAGGTCTGCCAGCTTCCATCGGCGTCAGGGCTGGAGGATCTCTCATCTCCACCTCCAGCCTCAGAGTCCAGAACTCCGCCTCAGCCCTCCGACCCTGCGGCTCCACCACGGCTCTCAGCGGCCTCGTCTCCATTGTCGCCCATCGGTCCACCAGCTCAATTATTAATGTAATTAAAAGATTATAAAAAAGAAGCAAATTTACCAACACAATGGAGCATAATTAAAAATAAATAAACATTTAATTTCAAGTGTTTTTTAATCTTTTAACGTGTAGTAAGAAATGCAACATAAATTGTATATATAATTATACTGAGTAAAACTAAAACACTGCATAGTCTTCACTGTATAAATCAAATGTGCTATGGGTTAATGTAATTATGTGTTTTATTGTTTATTTGGATCCCTGTTAGCTTCTACAAAGTGGTTGCTAATTTTCCTGGGCTCCACAACTCAGTCCAAAACAAACAGTCGTATAATAGATAAAAAGACAAAAAGAAAAGAAAAACACTTTACATCTGTCAGAGTTGTCGTCGTGTGAACGAAATGCAGGAGAGTGGAGATTCATTCAATGCAATTGATTCAAATAATCCAAAAGCACAAACTCAGGGAAACACAGGGAACCAGCAACCACGACAAGCAAAATAACATAAAGACAATATAATCACCGACAAGGGAAGTGAGGCACAAGGAACAATATATACACAGAAACAGGGGAGTGGTAACAAACGAGATAACAAGGGGAAGTACAAATATGGGCACGGACTAAACCAATAACACTAAACCAAGAGGGGGAGCAATCGGAACAAACCAAAAGAACAAGAAACACTGGGGGAAAAACACAAGGAGACATGTAACATTACACCCCCCTCCCGGTAGGTGCGTCCCGCACCGTAACAATACAACTGGGGAGGGAGGGCGGGCGCCCTGGAGGCTGATACGGGACAGGAACATAGTAGCCAGGGAAAGCCTCCAGGGCGGATCAGGGAGCCATGGCGGATCAGGGAGCTCAGGAGGCCATGGTGGATCAGGGAGCTCAGGAGGCCATGGCTGAACAGACAGTTCATGAGGCCATGGTGGATCAGGGAGCTCAGGAGGCCATGGCTGAACAGACAGTTCATGAGGCCATGGTGGATCAGGGAGTTCAGGAGGCCATGACTGGACCAACAGTTCATGAGGCCATGGTGGATCAGGGAGTTCAGGAGGCCATGGCTGGACAGACAGTTCAGGAGGCCATGGCGGATCGGGGAGTTCAGGGAGCCATGGCCTAGCACGCAGTCCACTGGGCCATGGCTGAACAGGGGAGTAGCCCCCCCAAAATTTTTCTTGGGGGAATTTAGGGTTCTGCCAGCCCTGGTGAGCGCTGGATGAAGCGCCGGCTCAGGAGGGCGCGCTGAAGGAGGAGCCGACTCAGGAGGGCTAGCTGGACAGAGCTCCGGCTCTGGAGGGCGAGCTGGGCAGAGCTCCGGCTCTGGAGGGCGAGCTGGACTTTGTCTTGGCTTATGAGACGCACCAGGAACTTGACTTGACTCAGGAGATGTAGCTGTGACGTGACTTGACTCAGCCGTGACGTGACTTGACTCAGCTGTGACGTGACTTGACTCAGGAACGCCCGCAACAACTTGGCTTGACTCATGGGGAACCGCTGTGACTTTACTTGATTCAGGAACGACAGCTTTGGCTTGACTTGATTCAGCCGCTTGACTTGACTCAGCCGCTTGACTTGACTCAGTAGCTGCAGCTGCAACTTGACGTGACTCAGAAACTTGACTTAACTCAGGAACCGCAGCTGTAACTTGACTGGACTCAGAAACTTGACTTGCCTCGGGAAACGCAGCTGCAATTTGACTTGATTCAGTAGCTGCAACATGACTTGACTCTGGGAACACAGCTACAACTTGACTTGACTCAGGAACTATAGCCGTGGCTTGACTTGACTCAGGAAGGCTGGGTGGAACCAGCGGAGGCTTAGGAAGGCTGGGCGGAACCAGCGGAGGCTCAGGAAGGCTGAGCGGAACCAGCGGAGGCTCAGGAAGGCTGGGCGGAACCAGCGGAGGCTCAGGAAGGCTTGGCGGAACCAGCGGAGGCTTAGGAAAATCAGGGGAGATAATAGGAGCCGTGAACTCCATAGGGATTGCCCTGTCCATAATGTTCATTCCAGTTATCATGGCTGGGGACTCAGGCTTGGCGGCCATCTTGGCCGGGGGCTCAGGCTTGGTGGCCATCTTGGCCGGGGGCTCAGGAACGGAGGCCATCTTGGCCGGGGGCTCAGGAACGGAGGCCATCTTACGTGCAGACGCTGGGGTGGCGGCCATCTTGCGTGCAGACGCTGGCGTGGCGGCCATCTTGCGTGCAGACGCTGGCGTGGCGGCCATCTTGCATGCAGACGCTGGCGTGGCGGCCATCTTGCGTGCAGACGCTGGCGTGGCGGCCATCCTGCGTGCAGACGCTGGCGTGGCGCCCTTCTTGCGTGCAGGCTATAGCGTGGCGGCCATCTTGCGAGCAGGCGCTGGCGTGGCGGCCATCTTGCGAGCAGGCGCTGGCGTGGCGGCCTGAGGGACAGGGCTCTGGGCGGTGGCCGGCGGATTAGAGCGCGGGGATGAGGCCAGCCGCATCGGGCTGAGGACAGCGGTGGAGCTCTGGAGGATGACTGGGGATTTGGGACTGGGCTGACGGTTCGAGCCGTTGACACGGTATGTGGAGGTTCTCGGCTTAGGGCAGGCGGGCGCGTTGCGCTGTGTCTGGGAGGAGACCGGAAGATGAGACCTAATCGGACTCTGAACTTCTTCTACTTCAAAATCAGATCCGTTTAAATAGAGAATCAGATTGATTAGCTCGATCAAGGGGAAACTACAAGTGGGAAGATCGCAGCGTATTGTCTCATCATCCAGCCCCAAAACAAACACAGCGCCGAGAGAAGCTTCGTGCCAGCCTACCTGGTGGGAGAGCTCGATGAATTCTTCCACATACCGTTCCAACTCACGACCGCCCTGCCGCAGTCTCCTCAAAGCTACCTCAGCCCGACTCATCTTCTGCTTATTTGGTCGGTGATTCTGTCAGGGTTGTCGTCGTGTGAACGAAACGCAGGAGAGTGGAGATTCATTCAATGCACATTTATTCAAATAATCCAAAAGCACAAACTCAGGGAAACACAGGGAACCAGCAACCACGACAAGCAAAATAACATAAAGACAATATAATCACCGACAAGGGAAGTGAGGCACAAGGAACAATATATACACAGAAACAGGGGAGTGGTAACAAACAAGATAACAAGGGGAAGTACAAATATGGGCATGGACTAAACCAATAACACTAAACCAAGAGGGGGAGCAAACGGAACAAACCAAAAGAACAAGAAACACTGGGGGAAAAACACTAGGAGACATGTAACAACATCTCAGTAGTAGCAGCACTTAAAGTGCCCCTATTATGGATTATAAAAGGTTCATATTTTGGTTTTGGGAGTCCCCAACAACAAGTTTACATGCATGCAAAGTCAAAAAACACCTTTATTGTCTTATAATATGCATTTATTTTTACTTTATTTGCTAGATGTTGCAGGGCATAACACACAACTACGTGTTTTGAACGATCGCTAGAAAATACACCATCAATTATTAATCACACTTACAGGCAGAGGTTCAGAGGAGCAAGACGGTCCAAATAAACTGGTCACTGATCCATCTTTTAAGAGCAAGCCTTTGGAGAATCCCGCATTGTACTTAGGTTTCAGCGTCTTCTCGACATGACGTAAAATACATGGAAATTTTACTGTGTTTCTGGGCGGCCAAGTTGTTCGCGACGTAGAACATGCAAATGTTCATTTGTGACGTATGGCCGTAAGAGAAAAAGATTTTAATTCCTGACGACTCGTTTAGGCAATTGTGAACCAACTCTTTTTTTTTTTTTTTGATAGACAATAACTTTATGAATCGTGTACTGTCGGCTTCACAACTTTGCAGATAGTTTATGTTCACATACAGCTACATGACACACTACATGAAAGGTTATATTTGAAAAGGCATAATAGGAGCACTTTAAAATATACATCTACATATTTATAAGCATATCTTCACATTTTCTTTAAATATATGTGTACAGTTACTCTTTCGTATATTTATGGGAACCATTTTCCAAACAACAGAGTCTCGATAAAGTATGATAAAGTCTTTTTCAACAGCCCATTATTAATATTTTGAACATTATATCACACACGATTTATAAAACTCTACTCTTCAGTTTGTCATTGTGAAATAGTAGTGATCAAAGATATATAATAATATAAAACTGCTTAAAAATCCTACATGGGTCACACAGGCCCTAATAGAATATACTATTTCATAAATCAGAATAGCCTAGCATGATCCATGTAGGAGTAATTATAATAATCAATAATGTCTTTAATTCAGGACAAGCTGAAGGTTTATGGTTTTAGTCTCATATAAAGAAGACATGAATTATACAGTAACACGTCTCTTCACATCAACTGCCACTGAAACACTGATGATGAAACACAAACTGTGTGTCATGTAATGATCAAGTATGTAAATATGATGTTGTTGTCTTACAGTATTATGATCTGAATGTTCATCTTCTGCAGCTCCAATCACTTCAACACTGATTCCAGTCAGCAGATCAAACTCTGAGACGACTTCAAGACAAACTACAGAAGCAGCTCCTGCACAAGGTTCATCATCACTGACACACATCAGCAGTCTCTCACTTCACTGACTTACACTTGTTTTATCACTTGTCACAAAATGTCACACACAAATATCTATAAATGAGAAAGAGATCACATTGGACAGAAAGTTTCTTTTAAAGTGTCATTAGATTAATTTTTGGTAAATGACAACCATCAGTTCCCCTTCAGTCGTTTCACTACGACGTTACATATGGGAACTCGCTTGAGAGTCCAATCATCTCTGAGCCTTATTCAAAAGGCCAATGAACATTCATGAACATTGGCGAGTGGTATTTGCATGCCGAGCCACTCCCCCGTACATACGGGTATATAAGATGGCGGAATGCAACCACTCATTCAGATTTTCTCTTCGGAGCCTCGTAAAAAGAAGAAAAAACAAAACAAAAGAGTTCCTGTGAGTTGTTGCTCTCTCTCCGCTGGCGTGCTGCCAGCACTAAAAGAGCTTTCTAAAAGAGCACTTGGCAGCCGCCAGCGAGATCCTGCGGGCGGCCGTTTACACGGCCAGAAAAAGCCTTTGCTTTCCAGCGAGCTTCCTCCGCTTGAGTGCACAGTTGTGCCGCGGTCCTCCCTAGGCAAACCGGGATACTAAAAGAGCTAATTTCTCACGGCCGTCGAGGGCATTTTTCCTGGGATGTCTCTCCGGCCGTGCGCTTCTCTATGCGGCAGTTTCCTCGCCAGTCTGGACGGACATGATCGCTGTCTCACGTGCCTGGGCCGAGAGCACGCCGAGGCAGCGTTCACGGATGGTTCATGCGTTCATTGCGAACGCATGACCATGGTCGCGTTGAAGTCCCGCCTCTCGTTCGCGAGAAGGCTCCCCTCGTCGTCTTCCCGCGGTACGTCGTTGAGCCGTCAAGGTTTTTCGGCTGCCGTGGCTAGGCACTTGGGGGACTTGCAGGTGACTGTAGAGAATGTTCCGTCGGCTAGCAAAGCCCCGCGGACTTCTGTGTCACCACGCGGTCCCGTTGAGCTACCAAAGCAGTACACTTCCCCGCTCGCCGGGCCGAGTGTCTCCTTTGGTGCTCCCCAGGAGGTAGAGATGTCTGCTTCAGCATCAGAGGGGGAGTCGGAAGGTGAGGCGGACGTCTCGGCGGAGCAGCGCCCCTCCGCGGTCGCTGTCCCGTCCGAGGCGGACGCTGAACTTTCGGCTATGCTCCTCCGAGCTGCCAGGGAGATCGGTTTGGAGGTGCCTAAAACACCTCCGGCCGATCCCTCCCGGCTGGATGATTGGTATCTGGGGAGGTCTTTCGCGGCAACGCCGCTCTCCCCCGGTACCTTTCTTCTCGGAGGTGCATGAGGAGCTGGTGAGTACGTGGCGGGCGAGTGGTGAGTTCCCGTTTCGAGCAATGCCTTGCTTCCTTGGATCCGGACTCGGAGGTCGATATCGCCAGCGCAGGAACCAGGGAAGAAGGTAAGCGCTGCCCAGTGCAGTTAGACTTTTCTCCAGGACGTTTTTCCTTCTGGGATCAGTCCCCTTCCCTTTCCCCCCCCCCAGGCTGCTCAGCCCCTCGCAGTGGTTGATTCGGACGGTACATCTCGGCTATGCGATTCAGTTTGCCAGGCGTCCGCCCAGGTACAGAGGCGTCCTTTCCACTTCTGTCCATTCGGACACACATGCCTCTGTCCTGCATGCAGAGGTTGCAGTCCTACTGGCGAAGGATGCAATTGAGCCTGTCCCTCCAGCCGAGATGAAGTCAGGGTTTTACAGTCCTTACTTCATCGTGCCCAAAAAGAGCGGCGGGTTAAGACCCATCCTGGATCTTCGAGCCCTGAATCGGTCCCTTCTCAGGCTGCCGTTCAAGATGCCCACGACGAAGCGCATGTTAACATGCATTCGTCGCCAGGATTGGTTCGCAGCCATCGACCTGAAGGACGCGTACTTTCACGTCTCGATTCTACCTCGACACAGACCCTTCCTACGGTTTGCTTTCGAGGGTCGAGCGTATCAGTACAAAGTGCTTCCATTTGGCCTGTCCCTCTCTCCCCGTGTCTTTACAAAGGTCACGGAAGCTGCCTTATCCCCCCCTCTGGTGGATGGGCATTCGCATTCTCAACTATCTCGACGACTGGCTTCTCATAGCTCACTCGCGAGATGTGTTGTGCGAACACAGGGACCTGGTGCTCCGGCACCTCAGCCATTTGGGCCTTCAGGTCAACCGAGAGAAGAGCAAACTCTCCCCAGTGCAGAGTATCTCTTTTCTCAGTGTGGAGCTGGACTCGGTCAACATGACAGAAATCGCTACGTGCCGTTCACATTCCAGGAGAACTCAACCGTGCAGCTGACCAGCTCTCACGGCAGTCCACCCATCCTGGAGAATGGCGACTCCACCCTCAGGTAGTCCATCTGATTTCGAGCCATTTCGGCAAAGCCCAGATAGATCTGTTCGCTTCCCCCGAATCCTCCCATTGCCAGCTATTTTACTCCCTCAGCGAGGCTCCCCTCAGCAGGGATGCACTGGCACACAGCTGGCCTCCGGGGTCCAAGTACGCCTTTCCCCCAGTGACCCTCCTTGCACAGACACTGTGCAAGATCAGGGAGGACGAGGAGCAGGTTCTGCTGGTTGCGCCATACTGGCCCACCCGGACCTGGTTTCCAGACCTCGTTTCCCTTGCGGCAGCCCCTCCATGGAAGATCCCCTTGAGGAGAGACCTTCTTTCTCAGGGGATGGGCACAATTTGGCACCCGCGTCCCGACCTTTGGAACCTGCATGTCTGGCTCCTGGACGGGACGCATCAGACCTCTCCGGCCTTTCACAGGCTGTGATAGATACTATCTCTCAGTCTAGAGCTCCCTCTACAAGGCAGGCCTATGCACTGAGATGGGGTCTGTTCGTTGACTGGTGCTCCTCTCACAGAGAGGACCCACAGAGATGTCCGATTGCAGTAGTGCTTTCCTTGCTGCAGGAGAAGTTGGAGCGCAGGCTGTCCCCTTCGACTCTCAAAGTGTACGTTGCTGCCATCGCAGCGTATCACGATGCAGTGGATGGAGCATCCCTTGGTAAGCACCAACTGGTCGTGAGGTTCCTTAGAGGTGCGAGGAGGGTTAATCCCCCTAGACCGCACCTCATACCCTCTTGGGATCTCTCCGTCACTCTCCGGGGTCTACGGGAGGCCCCATTTGAGCCACTCGCGTCAGTAGAGCTGAAATATCTGTCTCTTAAGACAGCGCTCCTGACCGCGCTGGCCTCCATCAAGAGGGTAGGGGACCTTCAAGCCTTCTCTGTCGACGAAGCGTGCCTGGAATTCGGGCCCGGCAATTCTCACGTCATCCTGAGACCCCGGCCCTGTTATGTGCCCAAGGTTCCCACCACGCCTTTCCGCGAACAGGTGGTGAACCTGCAAGCTCTGCCCCTGGAGGAGGCAGATCCGGCCTCTGCGCTGCTGTGTCCAGTCCGCGCCCTTCGTATATATGTGGACCGCACTCGGCACTTCAGACGCACCGAGCAGCTCTTTGTTTGCTTTGGAGGTCAGCAGAAAGGGAATGCTGTCTCCAAACAGAGGTTGGCCCATTGGGTGGTAGATGCCATCTCCCTGTCGTACCAAAACCAGGGAGAGCCATGCCCCTTAGGTGTTCGTGCCCACTCCACAAGGAGTGTTGCCTCATCCTCATCCCAGCCGTGTCCTCCCGTGTCTTAACATAGATATCAGGTAAGCGGGAGTCCGGCTGGTGTCGGCTTGCTGCGCCACTCCTACGGGATCCGTGCGCTATATCCCTCAGTTGTTCCCTCTGGTGAACCTTGGGTCCTCCATGCCCCGCAGTCAGGCCTAGCTGCGGAGTAGTGCCTGACTGTACTCCGGCTGGGTCTCCTTCGCCCAGCAGGTTGTGGCAACATGTCTCATTATTTTTCCAAGGTCAGCTAGAAGGCCGCTGTTTCCCTCATATATCTCTACAAGTTATGGATATATTGAATTATTTTTATTCCACATGTAGGGATCTCATGTGCTTCGCCCCCCCAACTTCTGCTTCAGTAGCAACTGGCATCCTTGTGGGGTCCCCTATTGGCCCTCAGGGCGTTGGGAAGGTTACGTTCATATCCATCTGCTGACACGTCCGCCTGTCAGCACGTGGGTTGTGCGTAACACGGCGTTAGGGTCGTGGCCTTTTCCATGGGTCTGTTCCCATATGTAACGTCGTAGTGACTTCTCATAGCTCTGAGCTCCCTGAAGGAGGGAACGGAGACGTTACATCCCCTGCCACGACCCTACGTCACGCTGACGCCGGGTTGCTTCTCGGCTCCTCAGCGAAAACCTGAATGAGTGGTTGCATTCCGCCATCTTATATACCCGTATGTATGGGGGAGTGGCTCGGCATGCAAATACCACTCGCCAATGTTCATGAATGTTCATTGGTCTTTTGAATAAGGCTCAGAGATGATTGGACTCTCAAGCGAGTTCCCATATGTAACGTCTCCGTTCCCTCCTTCAGGGAACGTCTCGGGTTACTTGACTGTAACCCTGTTCCCTTAAAAAGCGGGAACGAGATGCTGCGCCTCAATGCCGCACTGCAGGCGTGCCTGTACGTCCTTTCAGACAAAGGCATAACCTGCAGATGTGTTCGATTCACATCTATTTATAACCCGCAGGTGCACGTAATTAGTTACGTCACCTACCGAGGTTATTTAAGCCAATTCTTGGCGTGTTTGACACACAATCTTCACAACCGGTCGAACAAAGAATGTTCTCATTAGCGTATTGATACGCAGCATCTCGTTCCCGCTTTTTAAGGGAACAGGGTTACAGTCAAGTAACCCGAGACATTCCCTACCAAAAGCTACACTCGATGCTTCGTATCAATACGCTAATGGGAACGAGAATACCAACGCCGCCGCACTGGAAGTGTCTGGACCCTTCAAGGTTGTGTAGTGTGTGCGCACAAACATAGAAGAGGTCTCAGACATGACTCTGGGATGTTGACTCAAGGACATGAGAGCCCGGAGTAGCATGGACATCCAAACTATAGAATCTGATAAACGTGTGCGGTGAGGACCAGCCTGCTGCATCACACACTTGTTGCAGGGGGGCACCTCTTGCAATAGCCGTGGAGGATGCAACCCCCCTGGTTGAATGAGCCCTAAGCTCTAGAGGCGAAGCTTGGCCGCGCGCCTCATAAGCTAGGGCAATAGCATCCCTCACCCAATGGGACATAATTCGTTTAGTGGCGGCCGCCCCCCGGTTGCGGCCCCCATAGCATATGAAAAGTTGCTCTGACTTACGCCACTGGCTTGTGCGGTGGACATAAATTTGAAGAGCACGTACTGGACACAGTAAGTGTAGCCTTTCCTGCTCCGGTGAAGTGAACGGCGGAGGGGAGAAAGCTTCAAGAACGACCGGATTTATGGTCGAGAATGGAACTTTTGGAAGATAATTAGGGTGAGGGTGCAAAATGGCTTTCACCAGCCCAGGGGCAAAGTCCAAGCAGGATGGAGAGGTTGCCAGAGCCTGCAAATCCCCGATTCTCTTGAGAGAAGTAATAGCCATTAGAAAAAACATCTTTAGAGTCAGAAACCTGACATGTGCTGACTCTAGTGGTTCAAAAGGGGTCCCAGACAGACCCTCGAGCACTATCGCTAAGTCCCATGAAGGGACTGTTGCTCTGGTGGGCGGCCTTAACCGCCTGGCTCCACGAATAAAGCGAGCGACTAGTGGGTGCTTCCCCACCGAGACCCCGTCAATCAGAGTGTGGCAAGCTGAAATGGCGGCCACATAGACTCTGAGAGTACCAGGAGATATTCCTGAGGACAATTTCTCTTGCAGGAATTCCAGCACTGAAACAACTTGGCAGTGAACTGGATCTGCATGGTGTGTCACACACCAACTTTCAAAGACACACCATTTGAGGGCATAACTTCTTCTAGTGGAGGGAGCCCTAGCACTCAGAATAGTCTCTACAACATCAGCTGGAAGCCCAGCATCTCTTAGTTGGTCCCCCTCAGGGGCCAGACATGAAGGTTCCAGAGCTCGGGCCGGGGATGAAATATTGTCCCCTGCGCCTGAGATAGGAGATCTCTCCTGACCGGAATCGCCCACGGCGAGCCGTCGAGGAGGGATATTAGATCTGAGAACCATACTCTGGTCGGCCAACGGGGCGCTATCAATAAGAGGCGATAGCCCTGTTGACGGACCTTGGCTAGGACTCCCGGGAGCAGAGCAATCGGGGGAAATGCGTACAGACGCAGTCTGGGCCACATATGGGCCATCGCGTCCAGACCCAGGGGAGCTGGAGGAGTCAGAGAGAAGTAGAGGGGACATTGTGCTGTCTCCTGTGAAGCAAAGAGGTCCACCTCTGCTTCATAAAATCTTCATTTTATTATTTATTTCATTCTTTTAAAAGAAAAAAGAAATGAAAAGGAGCAGAAAGAAGATAAACTTATAATATCTGCCCCTTATCAACATAAAACAAATTACAATTCCAATGAAGAGCTCTTATACTTATCAAATTTACAGCAAATATACAATGTCATAATTCAAATATCTCATTTTCCAACTAATTAGAAGCACGATATTTCTCTATCAATAATGCTTTTACACACTTCTTGAAAACAAAAAACGATAATGACATTTTGATTTCATTGTTTAAATTATTCCACAAACTGACACCTTGCACCGAGACACACCTTTCCTTTAATTTTGTTCTAAACTCAGCTTTCTGAAAGACTTCAGTTCCTCTTAAATTGTAGCTACTAACTCTCTTGATAAATCTATTTTGCAAATTTTCAGGTAATGTTTTTTGGTGAGCTTTATACATTATTTTTAGTAAACTATATTCTAATAAATCATCGAATTTTAAGGTTTTTAATTGTATAAATATTGGATTTGTGTGGACCCTATATCCACTTCCATTTACAACACGAATAGCACGTTTTTGTAATTTAAAAACTGGTTCTATATAAGTCTTATTAGCACTTCCCCACACTTCAATGCAATAGGTCAGATGTGGAACAATCAATGAATTATATAACAAAAACAGAGCACATTTATTAACAGATTCTTTTATCTTATGCAGCACGGCTATAATTTGGGATACCTTAGATTTAACATATTCAATATGGAATTTCCACGTTAACTGTTCATCAATCAAAACACCCAGAAATTTTAATTCATGGGTCCTATCTATCTGTACTCCTTGTACTGACAATGCTGCATCAAAATCCTTATTTGTACAACTAAAGATCATAAATTTTGTCTTACTAATGTTTAAAGATAATCTATTAGCGTTAAACCATCTCATAATTTTCCCAAACTCATACTCAACAACTTGCAATACATCATTTATATTTTTGCCAGCATAAAATAAAGTAGTATCGTCCGCAAACAAAATACATTTTAGTAAATTTGAAACATTTACAATATCATTCACATAAAGAAGAAAAAGTACTGGACCTAATACCGCTCCCTGGGGTACACCACAAGTAATTTGACAATTTTTTGATTTTGTATTATTGATTTCAACAAACTGCTCTCTTTCTTTTAAATAACTTTTAACCCACTGATGAGCTATGCCTCTTATACCATATTTATATAATTTACTCAATAATATTTCATGGTCTATGGTATCGAACGCTTTTTGGAAATCCACGAAGACACTTACAACGATCTGTTTCTTTTCCATAGCATTCGTTATTTCTTCTACCAATTCCACTATTGCTGTAGCAGTTGAATGATTTGAACGAAATCCATATTGTTTATTATTTAACATATTATTTTTATCCATAAATTTAATTAATCTAAACACAAATAATTTTTCTAATATTTTGGATAACTGTGGTAACAAGGAAATGGGTCTATAATTCGAAACATCATTTTTATTTCCTTTTTTGAAAAGTGGAACCACTTTAGCTAATTTCATACGTTCTGGAAATTTCCCTATTTGGAATGACAAATTACAAATATAAGTAAAAGGTTCTACAATTACATCTATAATTTGCTTTATCAAAGACATGTTCATATCTGTATAATCATTTGACTTTTTATTGGCAAATTCATTCACAATGTTCAGAATTTCACTCACTTGTACGCTCTCTAGGAAAATACTATTTACACTATGTGGAATAATACTACAATCAATGTTTTCATCTGGGATGTTTTGTACTAAATTAGAGCCAATATTTACAAAATAATTGTTGAATTCATTTACAGTTTCTTCGGTCACATATATATCTGAATTGTTTTTAGTTATAAAATCAGGAGTAATAATTTTGGCCCTGCCTTTATGCAAGACTCTTTCCCAGATTTGACTGACTACTTCGGGGTGGAGTTTCCATTCCCCGTGTGTCACAGCTTGTCTGGACAGAAAGTCTGCTCCCATATTCATATGCCCCGGAATATAAATCGCTCTGAGGGACAGGAACTTGTCCTGTGCCCAAAGCAGAATCTGCTGCGCTAACCTGTTCAGGCGGCGCGAACGCAGTCTGCCCTGGCGATTTATGTAAGAGACCACCGCTGTGCTGTCCACCCGCACTAGGACATGGTAGCCTCTTAACTGCTGGAGAAAGTATTTCAGGGCCTGAAATACAGCCATCATTTCGAGGCAATTGATGTGCCAGTTGAGATGATGACCTCTCCAGATCCCTTGGGCTGGACGGCCATTCAAGACCGCACCCCAGCCCGTGAGGGAGGCGTCTGTCGTTAGCATCTTGCGACGACAACACGGACCTAGAGTGGGACCCAAAGTCAGAAACTGGGGTCTGAACCACATAGAAAGGGTACGAACCCCCTGGCGCGTAACCCTTATTTGCCTCTGGGGATTGGCCCTTGGATGAAATCCCCTGGCTCTGAGCCACAACTGAAACGGTCTCATGTGCAGAAGACCCAAAGGTATCACCGTGGATGCAGCTGCCATGAGACCTAAAACCCTTTGAAAGTGATGTAGAGTAACTTTCTGACCTAGCTTGATATTCTTTAGGGTGTTTAGAACGGATTCGACCCGCGCAGGAGACAGTTGTGCCTGGCTTGTAATCGAATCCCATACAACCCCCAAATACGTTGTTCTCTGGGCAGGAGAGAGAACGCTTTTCTTGGCGTTGAGTCTCAACCCCAGAGATCTGAGATGAGCTAGGACGACATCCCGATGTCGAAGCGCAAGCTCTTGAGACCTGGCCAGAATGAGCCAGTCGTCTATGTAATTCAAAATGCGGATGCCCTGGAGTCGCAGAGGAGCCAGTGCTGCATCCATGCATTTTGTATACGTGCGGGGTGACAGAGCTAGGCCGAATGGAAGAACCCGATACTGGTAAGCTTCGCCCCCGAAAGTGAACCTCAGGAACTTCCTGTGTTGTGGCAAAATTTCTACATGGAAATATGCGTCCTTGAGATCGATTGTCACGAACCAATCCCTTGACTGGATCTGGGAAACAATTATTTTGATTGTTAGCATCTTGAACTTGTAAGTTCTGAGGTAGTGGTTTAACCCGCGAAGATCCAAAATTGGACGGAGCCCCCCATCTTTCTTGGGAACCAGAAAGTATCGGCTGTAATAGCCTGACTCTCTGTCTGGCAGGGGAACATGTTCTATGGCCCCTTTGTCCAGCAGAGTCTGCAATTCCTGTGTCAACAAATGCACTCGTTCCGGTTTCACGGAAGTGGAGACCACGCCGTTGAAACGCGGAGGACGATATGCAAACTGAATCCTGTAGCCCTTTTCTACAGTCCTTACGACCCAAGGAGAGATATCTGGCAGTAACTTCCACGCTGCCAGTTTCTCTGATAGGGGCACTAGTTTTGACACTTCGCTTATCTGGGGGGATGTTAGATGTACGGTGTCCTGAAACATGGCAGGAGGCAACCGACCATGTAACACTTCGTCGGAGACCGCTGCCCCCCGAAACACCAGTGGTGGCGGAGGTAATACAGTGGTCTCCTGAGGGTGCCGGGAAGGAGCCCCTATTCTCTGCTGGATTTTTACGCGCCCCTCCCCGAGGGGACACACCCCCACGGTCCTGGGCGCACCACCCTCAGGACCTTTTCTTAGTGAGGATGCTCCTCAGGTCTGGCCTCTTAGAGGCGGACTGTGGAGTGCGACGAGCCGCTCCCCAGTCCTTGCGAGGAGGCGCACGACTCGCCACACTCTCTTTCTGGACATCCCGCCTCAGGGAGACCAGACCTGGTCGGGACTGGGTGGCCGACGGCCCCGACGCTTGAGCACGGCGGGGAAGAAACCTCACAAACGCTTCTTCATGGCGCCTCGCCTCCCGGAACCTGGTGACGACCGAGTTAACGGCGTCACCAAACAGGCCGGAAGGCGAGACTGGGGCATCAAGGAGGAATGATCGGTCCCTCTCCTTGATGCCTGTGAGGTTGAGCCACAAATGCCTCTCCGTGGAGACCATAGCAGCCATAGAGCGGCCGATGGCACGGGCCGTCTGCTTTGTTGCACGGAGAGACAGATCTGTGGCCCGGCGAAGTTCTAAAAACGCCTCTTCGTCGATGGTCCCGCCTGTGCTCAAGTCTTTGAGCAGGTCAGCCTGGTACGCCTGCAAGACCGCCATGGTGTGCAGGGAAGCACCAGCCTGACCCGCTGCCTGATATGCTTTCCCCACCAGCGAAGATGTTAGTCTGCAAGGCTTGGTGGGGAGCATGGGTTTTTTAAAGATGATGAGCTCCCAGGGGAGAGATAGCCCGCGAGCGTCTCTTCTACCTGGGGCATCATCATATAGCCCCGTGCCTGTGAGTCCACGATAGTCGAATAAATCGACGTCGAGGGCACAAAGACACGGGACGAATAGGGCTTACTCCATGAACGAGCTAGCTCGTCATGGAGATCGCCAAAGAAGGGGAGAGACCGTCGCTGAGGTCCCTCCCCCCGGCCACCTGACAGAAATCTGTCATCCAGCTTCGAGCGTTTGAGGGTCTCTTGCTCCTGCGGCCAGTCTAGTTTTAGCCGATCAACCGCTCGAGTTACCACCCCGAGTAACTCCTCATACGCTTTGTCGTCGCGAGAGGAGCGCTCAGAGGTGGCGCTCTCGAGGTCAATCTCTGCAGAAGCAAGAGAGGAAGTGTCCTCCGCCCGCCGGGGCGCGCTTCAGAAACGGACGCGAGGACCTCCTGATCCGGCGAGATCGCGAGAGAAAGAGGCGTGCCCGTCTCACGCGCCTCAGCCAGATCAACACGCGACCCCCAGGACTGCAGCGAGGGAGCGGCGGCTCGCTCTTCCCCCAAACACTCGAAGCAAAAACCATGAGGATCATCCTCCGAGATGAGCCTTACACAGGGAGGCACGCATCTCCTTTCTGAATCCATCATGATCTTTTTTTTTTTTTTTACTTTACTTTACTTTCTTATATATATATATATTTTTTTGTAAACACTGCAAAACAGCACACACACACAAAAACGGTCCTTGAAGACAAAGAAACCTGCAGATGTGTTCGATTCACATCTATTTATAACCCGCAGGTGCACGTAATTAGTTACGTCATCTACCGAGGTTATTTAAGCCAATTCTTGGCGTGTTTGACACACAATCTTCACAACCGGTCGAACAAAGAATGTTCTCATTAGCGTATTGATACGCAGCATCGAGTGTAGCTTTTGGTAGGGAACGAGGGTTACGTTCGTAACCTAGACGTTTCCTCCTGACACCTTGAGATTGAAATAACATGATAATAGATGATGGACTCATGAAGCAGCACAAGTTCATTTATCATTTCTGTGATGTGAAGCTCAAGTATGATGTGATGATGATGATGTTTGGTTTATATGTCAATTATCACAGATTCAGCACAAACTGAAGACAGTTGGACTGCTGGATCAATATTCAGAGGTACAACACGTCTTTGCAGTGTTGGTTGTTTTATACCTTTGATTTCTTTCTATTTTCACAGATTGAGTCTGTTTTTTTTTTCTCTTGATTGTGTGTCTCATCTTTCCTGCAGTGATTGTGATTATTGTTGAGTTTGCAGTGTTTGCTGCTCCTACTGTGATTCTTCTTCAGATCATCTGTGCAAGAAGAGCTGGTGAGTTTTTGAGATGATTCACATTGATCTGGAACAAAGTCTTTAGTCATGAGAGCTCAGTAAATGCTTTTGTTGAATTATTTTGCAGGGAGGAAGAACTTACAGCACTGAGAGGAAATAGTGAATAAAATACTCTCTACTAATAAAAGGCCAAATTACAGCAAAAATGTATCTTCATCTCAATGATGTTATGAATATTTGCTGCAGCTTTGTTTGTTTATACTTGTAATATCTGTACATTTTCTAAACTTGATTCATCTGATCGTTACATTAAACTTTTAAGGCTTTTTACATGTTGTAATAGTTGATTTTAACTGATGCTGTGACATGTCTGTTAATTATCATAAAACATAGTTACAGATGTATCTTAATGTTTTGATTAATTCAGTGATCATTTCACTTCATAGACAAATGAATCGTTGGATCTTAAAGTGATGTTGGTGTGTGTTTCTCTGCTGTTCCTGTCTGGAGTTACCATTTGTGGAGTTTATTAAAGAATTTTGTTATATTTTGTTTTTCCTATGTCTCATTCTACACACAACATGACGCATGCAGTGACTTTATTTTATTATTATTATTATTATTATTATTTGTTATATATATATACATATATATATATATATATATATATATATATATATTTGTAAAATACAAAATGCAGAAATATAAATTCACAATTCACAAGCATCTTTTCTGGTTTTCAGATATGTGTTTATACAGATATGTATTTAATATTTTCATATTGAATTTATGGTCACATGTTAACATTCAAAAACAAGTTGGAAATTGTAATAAATGTGGTATTTCAGAGACAGTGGAGCAAATCTTAATTCATTGTGAAGCATATGAAAGAAAAATAATGCAATTAATAGAAGAATTAATTTAGTTGAATACTGAAAATATAACAATTAAGTCAATACTGAAGAATGTGCAGTGCAATATAAGGTCTATTATGCAATTGTTAATTATTTGAAAGCAATAGGTATAATACATAGAATTTGATCACATCACATAATGAAGCATGAAAATAATTGTGTCTTTATTTAATACTCCTTTAGTTGGTATTAGTATTACAGTGAAATACAACGAGTTTAATCACAAATGGACATGAGTTTAAAAAGTAATAGAAGATAAAGAATATAAACCTCAGGTTAAATGTGAACAAGAGACCTGATTGAAACCTCATTTAGACTTTGTGATACAAGGATATACAGGTATTAGTAGAGATAGACAGACAGGTAATGCTGGAGTGGTGGATATATTTATTAAAAATGAAATAACATATAGGGTTATAGAATTGAGTGAGTACATATTAATTACAGTAGAGGTATTTTTAAAGTGACAGAATGTTAAGGTCATTAATTTTTATAATCGATGCAACAGGTTAAATATTGAAGTATTAGAAAAGGTAATGGGAAATCAGAAAGTGATATGGTGTGGAGATTTGAATGCATATAATACTTTATAATGAAGTGATAATACTGATCATAATGGTAAGATAATAGAAGAAATGATTGATTTGAAGGGTTTGATATGTATGAATGATGGTAGAGCTACTAGAATTGATGTGGTCAGGGGTTGATGCTCTTCTATAGATTTAACACTGGTGTCTGAAGGTTTATCAGGGAAATGTATGTGGGATATTTGAGAGGATTCAACAATAGAGAGTGATCACTGTGTTATTAGCTGTAAAATAGGCATGAATGTTAATGAAAATATAGAGGATATGATAGATAGATGGACATTTTTAAATGGCTAACCGGGAGACATTCAAATACATCAGTGAAGTAAAGTTACAAGAGTTAAATTTTAATGAGGAAATGGAGGATGCTTTGGCTGCACTAGCAAAATCATGCCACTTTTTACAGACAACTTCCCACTCTCTCTGTGGACTGGAACTTGATGCTGCCATTTTCTATGGCTATGCTTTCCCAGAGATCTGTTGTTGTTGTTGTTGTTGTTGGACACTGTTGTCTTTGTGCCATTTCATCCATGAATGGCTATTCCGGCTGGAGTAAAGCTGGGGCTCTTCTCTTTCTGTGTTTTTTGTCTGCCATAGTCGCTGTTGATTATATGTTTTGTGTGTTGTGCTTTTATTGAGAAGGTCATCAAACTACAGAAATTAGTGATTTACACCAATAATGTGATTCAGCTGCTGCACAATCAATCTTGTTTGTGGAGTAAATGAAGAGACTATGGCAAATATATTATGATAATATAAATGACCCTGCCACTGTATCAGGTTAAGACATGATATGTTTGGGCCTGAGGTTACATGTTTGCACAGTCATTACAAATTATATAAAATATTAAGGGTTGAATGTAGTGTGCGATTTGGGTTATTTTTTATAAGATCCCATTAGTCCTGATAATTGCAATGTCAACTATTTCTGAAGTGCTTCTTGTCGAATATCACTCTTACCAGAATGTTTTTCTGCTGAAATTGTGTGTGTGTATATATATATATATATATATATATATATATATATATTTTTTTTTTTTTTTTTCTTTTTTCATTTGTTAAAAGCTGTCATTTATATTTTCCCCTAGTATTTTATGTGGTGACCACTGGGAGGTTCATGGTTTTAAGATTAAGTATGAAAAGTCTATACCTAAGAAGGTTGTTGTTCAGCAGTATTTGGATCAATCATATACTCCTCAATGCTTCATATATTCACTGATGGTCAAAGGATCCTGTGTCAGGACATACAGCTGCAGCCGTATATATTCAGAGATTCAGAGTCAATATTTAGAAAAGGAAAACTAATTCATACTCTATATCAGCTTTAATATTTTATATCAGCTATAATAGTTCATCAAGTGGGCTATCAACAACAAGGCAATTATTAATATAAATATAAATCTGCTCAGAATACAAAAAAAAAAAAAAAAAAAAAAATGGGTACAGTACTGATGTTCACGTTGTTACCTGCACATGTTGGAGTACAAGGTAATGAAACAGCTGATAAATCAATGAAATCTTGGGAAATAAAGGCCTATATAACATTTAAAAACAAGTTGGTAAAGGGAGAGTATGCCTCAACAATAGGAGAGAAGATATTATTATTACACGACTGTGAATAGCACATTCTGGTTTAAATCACTCATTGTTCATAATAGTGAAACATCAAACTGGATTGTGTTTATCCTGTAGTGAAGCGGAGACTATTGAGCACTGTCACGAATCCTGTCCGGTCTGTCCACCACCAGAGGTCGCCTGTGCATTTTATTGACATTCACATTACACAGACTGTTGCACTACACCCTGGACTACATTTCCCATGATCCACCTCACCGAGTACACACACAGGTGTATCCAATCAGACACACTACAAATACGAGGCCGTCACCATCATTCTGGGCCGAGTGTCGTCTTGTGTTTATTGCGCTCCTCGTGATAGCAACATTACAGAGCCATTTCCAGTTTCATAGTGGAGTTTAGTCTTGTTTCTTGTCTAGTCATTCGTGTCTTGATCCTAGACTAGTTATATAGTCTTGTGTCATCAGCAGCCTGACCTGGAATTAGCAATCACCTGTTGTGGATTCAACCTTTGTTTTGCTGTTTCAGACTCTGTTTGCTCCTTGTATGAACTCTCATCTGTTTAGTGGATTCTCCTTTCGTTGAGCCCCCTGGATTACGTTCGCTGTTGATCGACCCTCACTTTGGAAGTTAAAATTGAATTGAATTTATTGTAGCATCTGGACCAATCAGACATACAGTTATTTGTTACATTTAACAAATAATCTTTAAAACCAACAACCCAGCTATATGCTGGAGTTTTGAAGACAACCCCCCAAAGCAACGAACACCCCAAAAGGGCTTAGTTGCCACGGTGACTATCTGATAAGAGGTTTTATTGCTTCAAGGAATGCACATCTGCCCATGCTACATTTGCCACAGGAAAGACACAATGCCTATAGACTCTTTCCTATTCATTCCCAGACAAACCTTTCTTTGACGTTCCTATCACACATAGCCCAGGTCATTGTGTACAGTATTACTGCATTGTATTTTAATTTTGTCTGTTGTATTTTTATTTGTCTTTCTACTGTTTTATGCATGCGTTATGATAGATGACTAGTTGTATAAAGCACCTATGTCATGTTTGGTCTCTTTTAATTCGTATGTTGATGATCTAAAAGATGGTGTAAATTAGATGTTGATACCTATGCAACATATTAGTGTTTTAAGAAACCTAGTAGTTTTTGCATCAACACCCAGTCGAATTACATATGCAAAATACCATGCTCACGGACAAAGAGTCATAAACTTTCTCTCCGAAGGTGAAAGTTACCATTGGTTCATGGACCTCCTGGAGGCGCAGCCTCCAGAGAGCTTAAAGGCAAACGGTTGACCGCCTCCCTAGTTCTTCCCTTTCTTCCCTCTCTTCACTCGTCTGCAACATCTACCGATTGCTGCCCGTGTGGAGGAACCCACGGGGAGCCTGAGCCGGCACAGGGCGTGCCTGGCAGGCCCGACAGGCCCAACACTGGCTCTCGACCACTAAGAGCCAGACACTTCCACTCAACTCCTGAATTCATTTTTATGACTCGCCTCAGTCAGTCAGTGGTTCTTTTAGAACCTAAGAAGATGAGCTAGAACTCTTCAGGACTTCCCTAAGCACGCGCCAGGCCTTGCGGCCTTGTCTTTCCATTCCCCAAGGATCACAGGACTTCAGCTGAGTCCCTCTCAGCTCTTGGTTCTTCTTCACTTTTCACATGGGATGAAACTCCCAGTCACCATCGAGTCAGAACATCTTTGGAGTTCATCACTCTTCGGACCCAGAAGAACGTGATCACGATTCCAAAACCACCACTGCTCCAACCATCAAGACCTTCACCAGAGACTGCATTTGGACACTTGTTCAACGACCAAGGCAATGCAAGTATCGTACATTTAACTAAACAATACAGAGGTTTAGTATAAGCTGTAGACAGCACTGATGGTTTCACAGCAGGTGGTTAACTGACTTTTTTCCATAGCTTCATGTTCCTTCTCTCTCTCTAACTGCTTCTCACTGACCCTTCCCCATGTATGAGTGATTTCATGTTTGTTTGTTTAGATTAGTTATGTGTTAGTCCTTCGTTAATAAACTATTGTGCACAAATTACATGAGTTTTGATTCTGATTCTGCCTTGCAAATTAATGTCCCTTTACGATTCCGATTCGAGCTACTTGCTCTAATGCAATGGTACTTTAAGAAAGTTATTTTCTGTGGCCAAGAAAATATCATTTCTTAGAGTTGATATAAAGATTATACTGAATGTTCGCTGAGCGAACAGATTAGTTGATGGAAAATTGATTCTGCTACAGTTACTACTGGCAGCTGATACAAGTAATTGTAATTAATCATAATTAATTGTAATTATTTATATATATTTCCCTTTGAGCTAAATTCGCTACATTATTTATTTATTGTTCCATGTTGATGCTTCACACTCCAGTCCAGATGTGTCCAGACGGGATCCTGCAACACAAATCTTGTGGCAGTGGGCAGTTTTACCTTCATGCAGTCCTAAAATTTGGCGCATAACAATGATGGTGATACATAAACACTAGTCTTGCTGTGGTAGAGTCTGTCCCCACCATCACCACTGTTGTTTTTGTTCTTTATCTTTTTCTAAAGTAGGACCTAACCATATCAAAACTCAAAATATGTCATTTCTATACCTAAAATACACATTTTACAGTCACTGTTATGCACATTGAAATGAAACATTTTACATTCTAGATGACAAAATACAAGCTACATGATTCTACATGAGAACATTTCAGTCAAATGTAGCATCTTCATCAGAAGCATCTTCATGAGTTCACTGTGATCAGTCTGTATCCAGATACAGTCCAGGTAAGAAACTCTGTTGAAGGGATAAATTGGGTTAGTGTGAGTTTGATTTAGCATGAACACTTAATGTGGCTTGTAATTATTTCAGTTCTTCTGAATGTCATTATAAATGACTAATGCTGAAACAAATGCACAGTCCTGCTGTCCTGATGTTTGTCAAGTGTCCAGCAGGTGGCGTCAGATCTCAATTCCAGAGAACTACTGTGGGGATCGACTTATTATTAACCCATTTAATCCCACCGGTCACAATTGTGACCACAATTTTTGCTTGCATATTTTTCTGTAGTATTAAAAAGCAACTCTTATTATAAAGGACATGTTCATATATAATGAAAATTTAAGATGTCTAAATGAGTTCAGGGCAGGTCTAACATGATTGGGTAGTTTGGCCATGTGACCATAAACATTCATTTCCTAGTACTGCCCTCTGAATGGAAGGATAATGTCAAAGCTCAGAAATGACAGGTAAGTTTTCTAAGTTCATTTTTAAATAGCCAATACATCTTTTGCATGCATCATCATGAAAGGATTATCTATACATACATATTAAAATTATATTATTACATTGTTTTTTTCTGTTGTCAAACTGCTGATAATTGAAGACGGTCACAATTGTGACCGGTGGTATAACACAGGGAGTCTAGGTCTATAGTGTAAATGCATTTACAAAATTAAAAATCTCCAGCCAGCAATTAGTTTAAAGACTGGTTTAACTTGTTGAAATTTGTTTTATTCCATTAACAAGAAGTAAACATTGTCTGGCTCAGTTTCAAAAATAACAAAATAGCAATCTTATGCAGCAGTTTAACACAAATATTCAAATGAAATGATGACAAAATTACAGATTATAAGAACATAGAGGAAATTATTATAAACTTCATTATAAACGGAAATAAATAGCATAGTAATGAAAAAAATGTATATAACAATTAAGGAATAGTGAAAAAATAATAAAAAAACAAATGATGAAATATGAGCCTAAGGTAGGAAACATGTAACAATGTCTAGAAACATGGAACAATACATTAATACAAACCAATTCACAAAGTCACTGTGTTGGAACTGTGTTCCAAGTCACCAAATGTGTGCTGGTGTGGAACTCGTTAATTAGATGACATCTCTCTCAGACATGGAGGAATTATTACAAAACAATCACAACTGTGTACTGGTTGAACTCATTGAACTTATGGATTAGATGACTCCCCCTAGACATTATGGAACTTCTTGAAGCACTCAATGTGCATTGGCCTGGCATACGTAATCTGCTTGCCTGTGTTTATTGGCCAGTGAGCAACACCATCAAACCTGTGTATATCAGTCACAGCAGCCAACATTGAGGATGGCCTCCCATGACCTTTTGGTGCAGTACCAAATTTTTTCAGGAGACTTTGGGCAACTACTCGCTGAAATCCAAGAAGATCGTAGTCACCATTCATGACATCTCTGTGGAAAAGCCAACTGTTGACCACAGCACTGTGAAGAGTCCATGCATAAATTGGCCACCACCACTTTTTTGATCTTATTGTGCTGTGATAACGGGACACCTGAAGATCATGTAGATCTACTCCTCCCATTTGCTGGTTGTAGGAGTGGATTATTTGAGGTTGCTGTAGGTAGTCATATGCCTTTCTTTCCTTGTTCCATCTCTTAACTGGTACCTCAGAGTAGACATCTTCCACATTGCTTGCAACAGGGTATGCACTCCAGCATAAGGCTCCATGTGGTAAAGGTAACCCCCTGAGGATGCCAGGCTCCAAACCTTATAGCCATAGCGGATTGGTTTTCCCTTTATGAACTGTTTGTACCCGTGGCGCCCATAGTAGGGAATCATGCTCTCATCAACTGACAGCCACTTACTGAATGGCAGAATTTTGTATGAGCTATTAAGCTCCTGAAAGATTGGCCTCACTTTAAAGAAGGGGTCATTGTTGCACTTTGTGTTGTCCACTACATGGATGGATGCCATAATCACATGGAGCCTTATGCTGGAGTGCATACCCTTCTTCCAGAAACCGGGCTAGGTCAAGGGCCCAGCGTAGTCCTGAGTTTGGCTGAACAAGCTGGTGTTCCAGGAGGATGCAACTTCACACATGACAACCTCTTCACCACATTATCCCTGATTGATGAGATGACAAAGCGAGGATATGGGTGCACTGGGACCTTGCGGCAAAACAGGTTGTTTGCTGTGCCATTCAAACCAATGGGTGAATTCCAGAAGGCTCCACCGAAGTTCTGTCTGAAGGAGAAAAGCTACTGGTGAGGTGGAGAGACAACAGTGTGGTCACTGTTGCAAGCAATGTGGAAGATGTCTACTCTGAGGTACCAGTTAAGAGATGGAACAAGGAAAGAAAGGCATATGACTACCTACAGCAACCTCAAATAATCCACTCCTACAACCAGCAAATGGGAGGAGTAGATCTACATGATCTTCAGGTGTCCCGTTATCACAGCACAATAAGATCAAAAAGTGGTGGTGGCCAATTTATGCATGGACTCTTCACAGTGCTGTGGTCAACAGTTGGCTTTTCCACAGAGATGTCATGAATGGTGACTACGATCTTCTTGGATTTCAGCGAGTAGTTGCCCAAAGTCTCCTGAAAAAATTTGGTACTGCACCAAAAGGTCATGGGAGGCCATCCTCAATGTTGGCTGCTGTGACTGATATACACAGGTTTGATGGTGTTGCTCACTGGCCAATAAACACAGGCAAGCAGATTACGTATATAAAGATGTTTTCTGAATCATAACATCTGCAAATAGCTATATAAAAGCTATGTAAAAGATAAATAACGGTCTAAGTATTTCTTTTGTTGTGCAGGAAATAGGTTTGTCAGATGTCGTGTCTGTGACGGTCGCACAACATTTTCCTGTGAGAAGTGTGCCAGGCCAATGCACATTGAGTGCTTCAAGAAGTTCCATAATGTCTAGGGGAGTCATCTAATCCATAAGTTCAATGAGTTCAACCAGTACACAGTTGTGATTGTTTTGTAATAATTCCTCCATGTCTGAGAGAGATGTCATCTAATTAACGAGTTCCACACCAGCACACATTTGGTGACTTGGAACACTGTTCCAACACAGTGACTTTGTGAATTGGTTTGTATTAATGTATTGTTCCATGTTTCTAGACATTGTTACATGTACCTTAGGCTCATATTTCATCATTTGTTTATTTATTATTTTTTCACTATTTATTCCTTAATTGTTATATACATTTTTTTCATTACTATGCTATTTATTTCCGTTTATAATGAAGTTTATAATAATTTCCTCTATGTTCTTATAATCTGTAATTTTGTCATCATTTCATTTGAATATTTGTGTTAAACTGCTGCATAAGATTGCTATTTTGTTATTTTTGAAACTGAGCCAGACAATGTTTACTTCTTGTTAATGGAATAAAACAAATTTCAACAAGTTAAACCAGTCTTTAAACTAATTGCTGGCTGGAGATTTTTAATTTTGTAAATGCATTTACACTATAGACCTAGACTCCCTGTGTTATACCACCGGTCACAATTGTGACCAGAGATGAAACCCATTTTTTCATGGACTTTTCAATTATTTTTATAAAAAATTGACATTGATTGTTTAATATCCTTACAAATACCACACAAATTCATATATGTCATCTCTAGGAAAAATTTGGGATTAAATGGGTTAACTGTCATATACATTTTAATTGTCATTTTTTGTGCAACATAAATCTAACGAGTAGTTCATCTACCTGGAATCACTCGGCGATGCTGATTTTTGCTGCTTGTTCTGATTACTTTGTTCAAATGAGATGAAACAATTATTGCTTCTGCTCAGTTGAGGTAATGTTTCTAATACAGTTTAAGGGCCAGATTTACTAAGAGTTTATACCAGCACAAACCGTCTTTTGGTGTTAACATAGTACTGTCAGGATTTATTAAATATGTGCAGTGAAGAATTAGCATTGAAAAGGCATGGACAGTTCTTTTTGCACCTGACCTTATTGAATATGCAATTGTAGGAATTTTCCTTTTAGATGCAAAATTTATGAACGGAGAGTATTAAAATGAATCACGCAATGCAATTTACTAACATTTGTGCTCATCAAATTTATGGAATTTGTGCCATTATTTAACGCCGACAAAAAGCATGTCTTAATGCAGACTTGGTAGATTGCCCTGTTCAGTATGGAAATGTAAATCTGTGTGTGTCTGTGTTCTTCATTGTCTATCTGTGCTTTTATGGAATTGTGCTTTAATGCTAATTTGCTCTGTTTAGTAAATCTGGCCCTAAATTTCATCATGTTAGCCTGTGTGGAAAATTTTAGGCTGTGACAACTAGCCCCGCTCTGCCCTAATGTGCTCACATACTGTAGATTTATTTCATTTAATAGAAATTTAATAGACATTACATTCAACTGAATTTTGTTGTCAGTTGTTGTTTTTAGGGGTAGTCGTGGCCTAATGTTTAGAGCGTTGAACTTGTGACCCACAGGTCACATTGTCGGTGGGGGAGTGAATGACCAGCGTCTCTTCCTCCCTCAATACCACGACTGAGGTGAAACTTTTGAGCAAAACACTGAACCCCCAACTGCTGAACACTGAACCCTGACCGGCCTGCAGTCCCCACAATGCGGTCTCACAACTTATGAGAGGAGAAAATGAGGACGGGAACGGGCTCTGCTTATAATGAAGATGTACACTATTTAGATGAGTCATAATAATAATAATAATAATAACAATAATATTTATTATTATTATTTTTGTTAATGTTATTACTACTACTACCATTATTATTACATTTATTTTGTTAAATGAAAAGTATCAGAAGTCAAGCTGACACGTTTAAATTTTTTCTTCAATCGATTATTCTTCAATAATCGATTAAAAAAAAAAAACTTTTAGTGGCAAACAATAGACTTTCTGCCCTTCCCCCAAACTGCAGAATTTTATTTATTTACTATTTTATATATATATAAAATTGTATTTTTTTTTTTCAAAAATATTTTTACCATATATATATATATATATAAATGGTAAAAATATATTTTACATAAAATACAAAATAAAACGATATTTCAGGAAGACTTTGCTGATTGTAATGAGTTTGTGTCACTTTGTGTCCTTGTTTGTTGCTGAACCAGTACTGGTCCTTGTAATCAGAGAATTGTCAAGGTCTTTGTCAAAATATATGCATTATATTTAATAAATGGAGGCACAAGTTCCACGTGAAATCCAAATACGTCATTTATGCAAGTAAATGCAAACACATTTTCCCGGGAAATGCAGGCACATGATAATGTGGGTTTCATTCAGTTGTTTACTGTTTAACAGCAATTGGGAATTTACATATTTATCAAAGTAACCAAATTAGTCATTGAGCTATATGAACTACACTCGATTTTAGTATTTTTTTAAACTGTGTCAAGCTCCAAAGCTGACAAAAATATTATGCAAATAGTCCATGTGAATCTAGCTCATTATTTTTAGTTTTGAATTGACATCATCTTGTCACAAAAACAGAAGAACCAACAACATTTGTGTAATTTTTGTAATCTAAATGACTTTTAGATATATTACATGTACTGCCATTACATTAATAAGAAGCCTATGAAATCATGTGTCCTAAACTAACAGTATTGGTGATTAACAGAATCAGTTTTGGTTTTCCTGTAATGGTTAATCTAACATAGAAAAATATATACAAACATAGAAAGCAATTTATTTATTTCTATTTTTTTTTTTTTAAATTCAGATGCCCAGTTATTCAATAAATATAGTCTTAAATATCTTAAGCACACACTGTATGTGCTTTACAAATTTATTAGGTCATCTGTCATAATAAAGACAAAACACAAAATTGGGCTTCTGCACTGAAAGATAAAGCTATTATTTAATTTTATTTTTTACTAATGTGACAAAAGCTACACATACTGGTAATTAACCATTACACAAACATCAAAAATGAATTTTATAAATACCAATACTGTTAGTTTAGAGCACCTGTGGCACAAACCTTACATGTTAAGCGGTGTATGTAAATAAATAAATAAATAAATAAATAAATAAATATAGAGAGATATTAAGTTATAGTTCAGTTAATGATGTGGTTGTTTATAACATTCACCTTATATTTCTTTTATTTTTATTTTTTTCAGCCATTACAGGACAGCTGGCCTATGTCACAATCCTAGGAATCTCAAGAAATAAAAGATGAAAAAAAATCTAAACAGGATGCAGAGCATTACATTGCTTGTAAAATGGATAAACCAGGGCTTCAAGAGCAATTCATCAGCAAATATAAAGGAAAGATGTTTCATTATTTACAACTAAGCAAATTACCAATAATATTAATCTGCAAAGCTGAGAAGGTAATGTGTAATGTATATTTGTGATTCCTGAAAACAGTGCTGCATGAATGAATCCTAAAACACAGAAACAAGTGATATGTTTGCGCTTACATGTTTGGGTTTTTTGAAGATCTGAGTTGACCAGAAGCTTAAGATATTTTCACGTTTCATTCTACAACGTTAAATACATCAGTAAAACCCCTTGTATTTATAGTGTTTACAGCTTTTTACTTCTGGTGATAGTATTTAGGCTTCAAAATGAATAAAAGTTGTGTTTTCTTGTAAAGAGAATATCATGATGAACAAAACCTGAAATAATTATAAACTTTTGTCACAGAGCTTATTTTCTACAATAATCCATTAGCAGATGAAAACATTCTTCTGGGATTTTGTTGAGGGAACCAGATGCAAACCTGCAGATTGACCTGCAAAAATATGTCATCCGTACAACACTCTATTCTGTAATTCTGCAGTATTTAGCCACTAAATGGTATACTAAATATTTTCAGAGGTATTTAAAGTGTTAGTTTACCCAAAAAATGAAAATTCTGTCATTAATGACTCGCCCTCATTAAGATACGGCTTTCAAGGCAAGACAAACTGACACAGTCAAGGCCCAGAAATGTAGTAAGGACATTTTTTAAATAGTCCATGTAACTCAATCATAATTTTAAAGAATGCTTTTTGTGCACAAAAAAAACAAAACAAAAAAAAAAAAAAAAAACTTTATTCAACGATTTCTTATTTTCTGGGACAGTCCACCACCATTATCAAGAGTATGTGGTGCTGCTGATGCAGAATGTGTATGTGCTGTGTCTCATTTACGAGCAGAGGAAAACACGCATGCATCGTGGTCATCGTGGTTGAACCACTGATGTCATGGACTATTTTAACAATGTCTTTACTACCTTTCTGGGCCTTGAATGTGTCAGTTGTGTTGCTGTCTATGCAGGATCAGAAAACTCTCAGATTTCATCAGAAATATCTTAATTTGTGTCCCGAAGATGAACAAAGGTCTTACAGGTTTGGAACAACATGAGGGCTAGTAATTAGTGACAGAATTTGCATTTTTGGGTGAACTAATCCTTTATATAATTTTCATTCACTTATTTCCCTTTTACATCATATAACATATATTTGCACATTATTTGGTTGGTATAGCAGAGAACTTTTAGTAATAATCAAAGTAATAGTTCACCTTAAAGAAACTGCTGAATGAATAAACACATCAACTTAATCGATTACATTGACCACGAAAATGAAGTTTATTTGCGTGGAATACATATGTGTTCACTGAGACATTATTTGCATTCATCTGAAGATCTGCCGGAGATCCACAGCAGAGTTGTGAGTGTGTGCAGTGTTGGGCAGGTTACTTTACAGAAGTAATTAGTTATAGTTACTAGTTACTTCTCACAAATAGTAACTGAGTTAGTTACATCATCATAAAAGTAACTAATTACCAGGGAAAGTAACTATTGGGTTACTTTTTTAAAAAATGTTCAAATATGTCTAATAAATTGGATGCCCCCAATATTAAATATGTTAAATGAATTCAATTTAAATTAATGGAATTTTTAATTTACTCACCAGACTAATATTAAATATCTGATATACTATTATATAGTAATCATTTGAAGTAGATCAGAAAAGTTCATCTAAGTTGTCCCAAGACGAGAATGGTTATTGTTTTGGTTTTAGGACAATTTTGATGAAAGGTTTTGATCCATCTTAAATGTTGACTGCTATACATATATAAAACTTAATGGCACCATTTTTTTTAAATATCTGAAAGTACATTTAGCATCAGTCTGTCAGTTTTAATATAAACTCCCAGTGTTATGGACATCGCCATTTTTGATACGTCACTATGGTCTCCTTAACTCTGTTGTGTTCTTATTTTCAGTCAATGTAACTGAGTAAGAGAACGGATAGTTTCTGCCCTACATGTCTTACATATATAAAAATTCAAAAGTTGTCTTATGCTTTGTGGTAATTTTATGTATTTATAGCATGGATGCATCTAAAGAAGACAGATCTTTGGGAAGGACTAGCCAGCAGTTTTGGTCAGCAGAAATGGGCAAGTCCATTTAAAACCTCTGTATCATTATTGTGTATTCTTGACTTTCTGAACATAGTGAGACTGTCCAGCTGTGTGTGAGCTAGAGGAATGAACCTGTACTAGTTTTTCTGTCCTTTACAAATATTTCTGATTTTGGTATTTACTGATTTCTTTTTTGACATTCAGTCCCATCATGCTGCTGCTGTTTCCTCAGCAGATTTGGACACAAAGAACATCAATGGTCCACATAAGCAAGTTGAGCCACAACAGTCAGACAAAGCAAGAACATCAGGAAATAAAACCGTAACCATCTCATAAATGCAGCAACTATCTACTGATATCTATTGAGGGTTGAGAAAACAATTTAAGACAGACTCATTGACAGCTTTTCTTCTGTCTGATCCTAAAAATGTGTGGAAGTAGTGCTGAGCAATATGAGCAAAAAAAATTCACACATTTTTTTCATATCTGTCGATATCGATAATTCTCATGCTAAAATGCAAATCCTTAAAAGCAGATTTTTGCTCCTAAATGAAAGTTGTTGAAAGCAAACGTTAATATTAGTTTTAAATGACTCTTTACGGTCAGAACATGACAGACACTTCACGTAAAACCCCATTTTTTGAATTCTGTGAAAAACTTCTAAGTACATTTAGTATAAATATGCACAAACGCTATAGCTTAATCACAGAAAATATTGTAATTATATTCTGTTACATCTTTAATACATGTAATACATATCTTCATTAATGATATAATAAAATTCCAAATGAATATCCCACATTTCTGCCAAAATACCAGGGTGCAGTTAGTGTTACTACAGTAAATCTATGGTAAATGATGGTGATTTCTAGACTGTATTGTGGTGTACAGTGTTTCTCCTGTTTGTCAGCGTTGTTTCATCTGACTTTAAACTAGTTTAAATCAGCGTTTGTGACTGAGACTCATCAGCGAGTAAACGCATCTGCTCTCGTGAGCTCACAACTGCTGGGGTGTTATTTGAGCTTTGAGCCGAACAGATGACGCATGAACATATTAAACATTTATCACACTCCTGTTATTGCTTTATTACTTTAGAAAAATTATATTGTAATAATTATCCTTACCGTTTTATTGCCCAGCCCTCATTTGAACTGTATAAGCTCACGTAATTGTGTCTAAGTAAAGGCATTTCTTTCAAGATGGTCAGATCTTGCTAACACATATTAGCAGGTCTAAATTCATATTCTGTGAAGAATGGTAGTCTATGTCAGGTAGAAATGAAGGTATTCATCCAAAAAACATGGTAATGCCATACATTGTAATATTTGAAGTGGTTTAATGGAGATTTATATTCATTACCTTCAGTACAGAATCTTTTCACTGCTACACACGCAGGTGTTCAATAATAAAGATCATCTTTATCACTAACAAATGATATGATGTGTTTTAAAGTTTGGTTTTAGTTAATTGTAGGTGAATACAATCATCCAGCACTCTTTATTCTGTCTGTTTTATGTAGAGAGAAACTGCTTCAGATTCTACATTATTCCATGTCATTCTGTGTCAACTCAACCAGAGGCCCCTTCTCTAATTTTTATTTCACTAATATTTATTCTTAAGAAAGATAGACTTGTATAGTGATGAAAGCCAAAATATTAAATGTCATTGAATATTTACTGAGTAATCCAGTTACAGAGGAGTAAAAATGACTTCAGAAATCTGTTGACTTTAGTCTTCACTGCATTATGTGCCAATGGTGACCATTCAAAAACAGGGAAACGCCACTTTTCAAGTTTTTCTCCAAAGTTTGCATGCCTGTAATGAAAAAGTATTAAAGATATCTTAATGCCCTTTTAGATATTGGGTCTTAACAAACTTTCCTTTTGGCTTCTTTAAGGCCTTATGAGATTCGCTTCCAGAGATATTGGAATTTCAATATGGCTCCAGGAGTAAATTATAAATTAGTAAAAATTGCAAAAATTTTCAGTTGTTAAAAACCAAATGTGGGTCAGTTTGCAAAAAAATATGTATTTTCTTTTAAAGAGGAATTTCTGAATGTTGAAACTAGAGCTGTATCTTGTTTCATTTTAATGACTGGAGCCATATTGTAATTCCAATATCTCTGGAACATTATCTCAAAAAAGAACAACAACAACAACAACAAAAAAAAAAAAAATCTAAAGTTTAAGATATCTTTAATACTACTTGAGTTACAGGCATGCAAACTTTGGAGAAAAACTTGAAGAGTGCTGTTTCCCCATTTATGAATGTTCATGATTGGTACATAATGCTAATTTGATTTTACAAATAGTCTTGTCAATCTCTGTGTAAAAATAACATTATGATGCTGCCATCTTTCTGAAGTCATTTTTATCCCCTGTAACTTGACTCTGAATCTCAATTTTAATCCACTCTACAAAATAATGGATTACTCTGTAAATATTCATCCATGACATTTGATATTTTGGCTTTCATCACTGTACATGTTTATCTTTCTTTAGAAAAAAAAAAAAACATTGGCAAAATCAAAAATGTAAAATTTGTATCTTTTTGGTTATAGAAATGTACATGATTAAAAATAAAAAGTACCCATAATTAAACCTACTCTCAACTTTTTCCTTTAATCAAGTAGATGATGAAGTGAATGATTTAGCATGTTACCTTCTACCTCTGCTTCTTAACTAGTTATTTGTGTTGTGAGTTTTGATGCAACTCTTGTCACAAGTTAGCTTGCAAATATTTTGTATAAATGTTTGGCTAAAGTGTCTAAAATTTGATTTAAAATGATCTTCAGTGTTACAAAAGAATTTGCATTATCTTCATAAATTTTTCATAAATGCTTTAAAAGGCAACCAGAGCAGTGTTTACTATAATCTTTATTTTTGAAATTTATTATTTTATTATTTTTTTTTTTAAATTCACCTCTGTAGTGTTTTTTTTTTTTTTTTTTTTTTTTTTTTTTTTTTTTTTTTTTCATTGTAGCAGTCAGTACTGTTAATGCACATTTTTCTCCTGTCTTAAGATAAATACCTCTTTCTATATCTGCAGAAGTGGTTTCAATCAAGATTGTCAAAATTACGACAACATCATGAAGACTGCGATGAGCAGGAGCAGAATAACACTGTCACAGAGAGATTGCTTTGGTGAGTAATAATGTGAAATGGTTCTCACACTGCTGTGTGATTTATACACAAGTGAGTTGACAGTTGATTATTGTTATATTATATATTGTCATATTATGTTTGCTTAGTCCTTATATTTTTATTTTTATAATTTTTCTTCTGTAATAGCCTCATCATCTTCCTCACCTTCTTCTGCACTAGTGTTGTCACAATACCAAAATTTTGACTTTGATGTGATGCCCCACTAAATTATCACGATACTACTACTGAACCGATACTGCGAGGGGATTTTTTTCAAGACATGTTGGCTTGAGAAAGCTGGACCAGAAAGTTTGAAAAAGTTTAAAAAGTTCAAATTTTTTAAAGAGTTTAAGTTTTTTAAGAAAAAAATGTTTTAAGTTTGATGGTTTTCAGTTTGAAATAGTTTGAAGTTTAAAGTAGTTTTAAAAGGTTAAAGTTTGAATGTTTTGAAGGTCTCAGATAGATAAACAGATAGATATGATGTTAACATGTTACTAACATAATTAACATGTAACTAGCATGTTATAATGATTAGCAAGTTACTAGCTATCATGTTTTTAGCATGATTAACAAGTTGGTAGCATGTTTCTAGTATGATTAGTATGATTATCAAGTTGTTAGCATTTTGCTAGCATGATTTGTCATTAGCAATTAGCCAGCATGTTTCTAGCATGATCTAGCATTAATCATGCTAGATTAGTAAATATTTTTTTGGTAAATATTCCTTAAACATTGTATTAATAATATTTTTATTAGTGGTAGTAGTAACTTTACATTACGTAATATTTTAATATATTTCTGACTGTCACCGAACTTTTATTTTGACGGGTTGCTGTGAAGACCTTTAGGATCTTCATTATATGACCATAGTTTTCTGCAAAAGAAACGGAAAAACATTCATGAAGTGACTGTCAGAGCAGTTCTAGAGATGATGTTCATGTTCATGAGGTTGAAAACACAGCGAGTGTCACACGTTTGTCTGTAGTAAACAAAACTGCACATCTGTGCCATTCACTAAAACAGACACGCAGAAATACGGCTCTTATTAAAAATCCTTCTTAAAAGTACTTTATTGCTCTCACCTTGTGCCTCGTCTGCACCTCTAATTAGTTCATCACATTTGTCCGAGACACTCCCATAAACGGAGGCAGCTAAATTATAAATCTCTACATGTAGGCATACTAATATAGATGTAACTTAGGATTCTCCTTGATTTTATTACAATGTAAAATCTAAAAAATAATTTGCTGAATTACTGAATTATTACCTTTAAATAGGATGATGTGTGCATTTTTATTTTATTTTTCTATTATTATTATTATTATTATTATTATTATTATTATTTTATTTATTACTCCACTTCAAAAGCTACATAAACACTGACATGTTTCTCAGAAGCCAAAATAAGTACAATTTACCCTGATTATCCAATTCAAAATAGTTGCGTATGTACGGTGACGCATTGCTGCCACATATATACTATTTTTTTCCACTCAATTATATCATAATAACAAGATCTTATGTCGTTAAATATTTTTTTTTTCTAGTAATAATGACATATGTCATAAAAACAAAATGCTTTTCCCATTCTAGAAGATTTGATTACATTATGTGAGCGAGATTGTCCACGCTGCTGTTGCCACAGTCCTGACATAAAGGAGGATCTGCAGGGGGACAATAGAAATACACTGTTTTAAATGAAAAACAGATAAGCATATTTTTTGTTAGTGAGTAAAAACAAATGAGCTGATGCTTTAATATTTAATATCTTGGTTTCACATGCATGAGTGGCCTTGATACTTTGTCTGATTATTAATTATGTATTATTTATTATATTTTATTAAATTATATCTTTAAATGAATCAAGCCGCGTCGCATCCTTTTTCTGGGGTAAATTCCAGGCTTTATACTGTAGGTAGGAATAGGCTGCGCTTTGCTCTTTTTGGATTTATACAAATTAAATACAGATTTGTTTTGTATTTGTTTTTGTTTTGTAACAAATATTTACAATATTGTGACGTAACCAGCAGCACTCCTTTCGCAGTTGGGGGCCGCGCTTGGTAAAAGACTGAGTGGAGTGATTTTTGTTGTTGTTCTTAATCCAATCTCATGGTTATAGAGTTTTCTATAAAAACTGATGTGAAAACAACCACCCAAAATGTCATTTAACCGGAGTTTGTGTGTTTCAGTCCTCAAAATGTCATTTAACCGGAGTTTGTGTATCTCGTAGTCCTCAAAATGTCATTTAACCAGAGTTTGTGTGTTTCAGTCAGTCATGTGTCCTTATTTTGCAGTTAAGAGGGTGGGTGGGTGGGTGTGTGTGTGTGTGTGTTCCGGCATTTGTGGTTTGTGAGCACACAAATGTGTATAATGACATGGGTACTACAATGTAACCATGGTTTATGAGGACACTTCCTGTGTCCCCATAAAACAAAAGGTTTAAAAAACATACTAAACAGTGTTTTATGAAATTCAAGAAGTGTGCACTGTCTCCTGTGAGGGCTAGGTTTAGGAATAGGGTGATAGAAAATACGGTTTGTACAGTATAAAAACCATTACGCCTATGTAGAGTCCCCATAAACCACAAATGCAAGTGTGTGTGTGTCAATGCATCTTTGAAAACAGCAATCATGAGTGTCGTGGTTCAGGTGAGATTCAGAGCAAATATCAGCAGTAACAGTGTGAAGATCAGTCAGAATATGATGCTGATTCAACACTCGTCCATCATGCAGTGATATAGTGTCAGTCAAATAAACACTCAGCCAATCAGATCAGAGGAAGTGAACAAACACAGGAAGAGCTGATAGTATTTAAAGAAAGAGTTGTGAGCATATAATGAAGAGGAAGACTGACAGAAAGAGAAAATGGCTGATAAGTGTCATTTGTGTCTGCTGGGACTGATCATTCTCTCTTCACTTCTCACAGGTAAACAAATCTCTGTTTTCTCTACAAGACATTTAGTTTAATTAGTCTGGGAAAGAGTTCATTTCAACATGATCAGTTTATTCTTGTGTTACATAAAGAACATACTGGATTATTACTGATGCACTAAAACTAGACAGATTCACACTCAAACATCTGATGCTGAATTATTTTCATATTAAGAGTGAGTTTGTGATTTCAACAGCTCTCTGATAAAGAAAAAATAGTTTATTTTGTTTTGAATCTTGTCATTTTTATGCTGGTATTTTATTTATTTATTTATTTATTTATTTATTTTTATTAAAATATCAAACATACTTGTTTCAGGTACCAGTGGAGTGGATGTGACTGATGTGTTCATCAGTTCTGGTGAAAATGTCCGTCTGCCCTGTAATAATCATCTTCATGACTGCACATCAACTAGATGGATCTGTAACAGATTCAGTCATTCAGTAACAGATGAACTGATTCGTGATGGAATAAAGAAGAAAGACATCGAGAGTCATGAGAGACTGAGTCTGGGGTCTGACTGCTCTCTGAACATCAAGAACATCATAAAAGAAGATCATGGACTTTACAGCTGCCAACAATGGACACGTGTGAATGGACCAAGACTGAGACCAGATGCAAGTGTTTATCTGCATGTTCTTCATGGTAATTTTATGATTATGTGATCATAAGGGGTAAATTCTTAATTTAAACTCATAATGATTATAAAGTGTGTGATTTGTGTGTTATTTTGTGTTTCAGTCTCTTCATCATCCTCACAGACTGAAATCAGTGCAGGCAGCTCTGTGACTCTCTCCTGTCAGTTGTATCCATATTCATATTCATTTTCTGGAATCTCTTGTGATGATTGGATCCGTTCTGCAGAAATGCAGCTGTTCTGGGTGAATCAGGCTGGTGTTAAACTGACAATATCAGACTCCAGATATGAGATATCAGCTCCAGGACACTGTATCATCACTCTGACTACAACACTCCTGAATGAAGATGACAACAGAGAGTGGAGATGTGAAGTTACTCACAGAAATCAAGTCAAGACCTCAGTCACATATACTGTCAAGAGTTCAGGTGAGAAAACAATCTCATCAATCATTTTAAGTTCTCATAATGTCAGTAACACTAAGGACTATTAGTATCATTGAAGCAGAACAAATGAAGGAACAAAATCTTCTTTCAGTCTGACAGAAGAGAAACTCAAATCAGGTTTAATTGTCCAAGAAGTGCTGCTGTAAATAATGAACAAATTGAAACATAACAGCAAAAAACTAACATTTTATATAATGTGATCATCAAAGTTAAAATATAATCTGAACAAACATTCATCCTTACAGCTCAAGATAAAACAACAACAGCAGTAACTTCTACACGAGGTACAGTCAAAAAAAAAAAAATAAATAAATAAATAAAATTAATAATTTTTTACTGTTGTTAGTTTTACTGAATCCTCTCTTGTCTGTGTTATTTAACAAATGCACATAATCACTTAAGTAAAATCAAAAGAGTTGAAATAAAGTGATGAAAATTAAGTGTTATATTATGCATTTTGAGTAAAGGTAAATCTGTTTGTGTTTAATGTTCAAATGTTGTTTCTGGTGTTTTGAGGAGTTTGTGTTGTTGAAGTTTTGTGGTTTTCATTGTGCTGAAGGGTGGAGCTCGTGGTTTGGTTGTAGATGATGATGATGGTGTTTGTTGTTTAATGCAGTGAACATGGAAGTGCTGATGTTAATGCAATGATAAACAGTGTTTTATTTGTTCACTGCATATGATCTGTTAGCTGCAGATTTGAACTGAAGTCAGTATGATTAGCTGGTTTTGTGATTGTAAACTGTATACAAAGAGCATCAGTCTGAAAAAAAGTACTAATGAAACTAAATATTTCATTTTAATTATAACATTGTCAGGTAAAACAAACCTATAAACTTTTTTTTTTTTTTTTTAACCTTCAGAGTCTTTGTCCAATGTTCTTAAGTTTCTCTACTTCTGACAATTATGAATTGTACAATCTTAAAATGCTGGGTTATTTTTTCCACCCAACTACTGGGTTGAGCCTGTTGGCTCATATGCTGGGATGATTTTCCAATGTTGGGTAGTTTTTGTGTTTCTCAGGCGTTTGGTTAGTGTTTGGGTCAGTTTCACTGACCACCGAAACTATACACCCATTCCCAAGATAAAACGCAGACTTACTTCAACACAGTTATTGTCCGAGCACAGGCTTTTTCATCCTCTACAGGAGAGAGCGGTTCTCATCGCCGCCTGATTGCTGCACTTCTTCAGTGAAAAAAAGGTTTGTATACATTTTATTTCATTTATAAACTCTTTACTGTGCTGTAAATGATATTATTGTATGCAACACAACATACAAGAATGAGATTTCAGTCTGTTGAATAAGTTTCACGTGATGGAAATTTAATTTTTCTTGCATAATATAAAATTTTATTTATTATTATAACACTGAATGTAATTTATTTTTGTTGTTAAAGTATGTTCTCTAATGTCAGTACTGTTTGTTTATGGGCAGGTTATTGAGTCAGTTACAACATCTTTCAACTATGAGTCAAACATGAGGCGACAGCCTGACATTCACAGTTCCCCCGGTGAACAGCAGCCCATCACGACTCAGATTACAGAGAACAGTTGAATACACTTGAATTAAAATGTTTAAATGATACATTGAATGAAATCCTTTTTTTCCCCCTAAAATTCTCATTAAACGAATATAATGTATGTAATATTGTAATCTATGCTGTATTCACTCAAATTCAATTTGTCTTATATTTTTGTCCATGGCTGTTATTGTCCTTATTATTAAATGTTCACCTTTTGATTGTTGTGGTCTCTAATAATTTTGTGTTTGATTTTTAATTTCCAGCCCCTGTTAATATTTATTTATTTTTTTGTTAAATAGAACAACCCAACATGTTGGGTAAAAACATTTAACCAAACCAGCTGAGTCAAAATAACCCAGGATGTGTTCTGTCTAATATTTACCCAGTGCTGGGTTGCCAAATTACCCCGCATTTTTTTTTTTAGTATGTAAAATCATATTTCGTGGTATAAGACATTTTATTTTACAGTAGTGATATATATCTCGATATAGTTTGTTTTTGTTTGTTTGTTTTGGCAGCAGCTATTTTCATTGAGTGCAAATAACAGGATCTCTGCTATTTATTGCTGTTACAGCGGCAGGGAGACGAGAGGCGAGCGGATCCAAATGCATGCTTTTATTGAAGGGTTGAGACAGAGACATAGTCGAGGCAGGAAGAGTCAGAGCAATGGCGAACAGGTATATAAACAGGAAACACAAGAGGAGTCCGTGAGACAGGCGTTAGTCCGATCAGGGGCGAACAGTGTCTGAGGTGGGCGATCCGAGAGATTAGTCAAAACGAGCGAGAGTCCAAAAGGCAGGCGGCAGACAAACGTAAACGATAAAGCCAGGCAGGAACGATAAACACAGGAAAACAAGGAAACTCGGGAACTGGGAAACAACAACAGCACTGCAACAATCCGTGACGTGTATGGGAAGATCCGGGGCTTTTATAGTGCCACTGATTGGCCACAGGCGTCCGGCGTGATCAGTGAGGTGGAGGATGGGAGATGTAGTCCGAGACGACGAGTGACAGTCTGTGTGTAGTGAAGAGGTGAGCGTGACATCTGGTGGTGAGCGGTCAGCAGAACACCGACTCGATTCGTGACATAGGCTGACACCTCTGGAGGCATTGGCGCAGCCTCTCTGACCGAAGGGAGTTCTGGAGCGGGCTTGTGATTAGACCAGAACCCAGGAGAGGTCTTGTGAACTGACGTGGCCACTGGAGCTGATGTGTGAAGGGACGTGGCCTCAGGGGCACAGTGTGCAGCCCACACGCACCAAATGGCAACCGCCATTAAAGGAAGAGCAGCAGCGGGAGGTTGTGGTGGGTCCACTACGCTGGCTATCCTGATAGACCGTGATCTTGGGATGTCTGACGAGATGTGACGTGTCCTGACTCTGGGCCGTCAGACGGGGCATGGTAAGGCTCTGGGTGGTCAGCCGAGATGTGGCGTTGATCTGGATGGACAGACGAGACGTGACTAGGCCCTGAACAGACAGACGAGATGTGACTTGGTTTGTGAAGTTCAGTAGTGGGTTGACTTGGGAGCGTGAGCTCTGGGGTTTCAGAAGAGACGTGAGGAGGCTCTGGCCAGACAGGCGAGACACAGCGTGGCTCGGGAGACACATGACTTGGACTTGAAGGAACGGCTGTGACTTGACTTGGCTTTACAGGAACAGCTGTAACTTGACCTGGCTTATGGAGGTCAGCTATGGGTTGACTTGGCTCGGGAATAACAGTAGCAACTTGACCTGGCTCATGAAGATCTGCTGTAACTTGGCTTGATCCAGGAACAACAGCTGTAATGTGACTGGACTCGTGGGGAACAGCTGTGACTTGGCTTGGCTCGTGGGGCACAGCTATGTCCTGGCGTGACTCATGGAGAATGATAGCTGTGTCTTGGCTTGGCTCATGGAGAACAACAGCTGTATCTTGACTTGGTTCATGGGGAACAGCTGTGTCTTGGCCAGACTCATGGAGAACAGCAGCTTTGGCTCGACCTGATTCAGTTGCTTGACCGGACTTGGAAGCTTGACTTGACCCTGGAGCTTGACTTGACCCTGGGGTAGCAGCCGTGACGTGAAGGAGTGCCATTTTAGCTGCCCATACAGCCATTAGGGGTGAGTCCAGCACGTGGGCCATCATGATAGGCCGTGATCTTGAGATGTCAGACGAGACATGGCGAGGCACTGGGCCGTCAGGCAGGACGTAACTCATCTCAGGGACCACGGCTGTGACTTTGCTTGACTCAGTAGCAACAGCCGCTGTTATGTGACTTGACTCAGGAACTGCTTCAGGAAGGGCGGCCATGATGGGTGCAGACTCGATAGCAGAAGACATGACGTGAACAGGCTGTGACTTGACGGAGATGTCCTGAGCAGGCTGTGGTTTGGCTGACGTGGCGTTAGCGGGCGCTGGCTTGACAGACGTGGCGTTAGCGGGCACTGGCTTGACAGACGTGGCGTTAGCGGGCACTGGCTTGGCGGCCATCTTTGCGACAGATTCTGGTGTAACGGCCATCTTTGCGACAGGCTCTGGCATGGCAGCCGTCTTGTGCAGTGGCTCTGGCGTGGCAGCCATCTTGTCAGTGCTTGGCTCAGGAAAGATGGCTGTAACTTGACTTGAGACAGAAGCGACAGCTGTAATTTGACTTGACACAGGAACAACAGTTCTGGCTTGATTTGACACAGGAAACACAGTTTTAACTTGACTTGCCTTAAGAGCAGTTCTGACTTGACTTGACGCAGGAAACATAGCTCCAGCTTGACTTGGCACAGGAACAGCAGCTGTAGCTTGACTTGACACAGGAACAGCAGTCGCAATCTTGCTTGACTCTGGGGTGGCAGCTGTGACTTTACTCGACTCAGGAAACACAGCTGCAACTTGACCTGACTTGAAAACTTGACTTGACTCAGGAAACTCAGCTGCAACTTGACTTGACTTGGAAACTTGACTTGACTCAGGAAACGCAGCTGCAACTTGATATGTCTTTGGTAGGGCAGCTGTGACAGCCAAACTTGCCATCTTGGCTCAGCTGGCACGCTCCGACACGGCCGCAGCTGCGGCATGACCGCCAATCTGCGAGTGGGACACATGACTTTGGTAGGGCAGCTGTGACCCCCACGGTGATGGAACCCACCCAACAAAGCAAAGTTTATGAATGCCTCTAGTGACGAGTGCGGACCCACGTGTCTCAATTTCGCCTTCAGGTGCTCATTTACGCCGTCACAGAAAATGTCTATTTTTAAACAGTCCGGTAGGGTGGAGTAGTTGGAAATGGAAAGAAACTCACGGATGTATTGATCCAGTGTGTGCGGTCCTTGTTTGATTCGGCAAAGAATCCTGTCTGTGTCCATATCCTGTGAATGTCCGGGTAAAAGGCTGCGGATTGGCCACAGGCTCAGGCGTGATCAGTGAGGTGGAGGATGGGAGATGTAGTCCGAGACGACGAGTGACAGTCTGTGTAGTAAAGAGGTGGGAGTGACATCTGGTGGTGAGCGGTCCGCAGAACACCGACCCGATTCGTGACAATTGCAAATAAGTTGTTTATTTAGTGTAATTAGCTTTTTCCAAAAAGGCAGATTATTTGCCTTTAGTTTAAATAGACACTCCATTTTTTTTTTTTCAGGCAGCAGATATTTAGACTAAGTGTGAACATCAATTAGATGTTATTTACACTAAGTGCAAATGGCTATAGACTGTATTTGCATTATGTTAAAATAGCAGGATTTTCTATTTATTCTACTTATTGCAAATAGTGGCAATATCTGCACCTCAGTATTGTAGTACATTATAAAACAGTATGCAGTAATAACTTAAATGAGTGTAAAATTTAATTTTAATTCAGATTATTAAATGGACGCCACCGTTGTCACACTCACACACAGAGAAGGGGACGGAGGAGACGAAAGATGAGTGGCAATCCAGTTCAAGTCTTTATTTACAAATGTCTTAAAAAAAAGATAATGCAGAGGCAAATAAACAGAGTTCTTAACTGAATGTCCAAGAATCAAGGAGATGCGTTGAAGTCCCCGATAGCCACGCCACACAGTCCAAAAACACACAGGAGGGAGAGTAGAATACAGCATGTGAATGGTAGACCAGACGATGAGCAAATGCCAGCGTGCTCTATTTATAGGGCGTGGCTAACGAGGAACAGGTGAATGCAGTCAGTACTCCTGTGACGCTGAACAAGTAGGTGGGGTTACCGGAGGGGTGTCAGATGGAGGTGGCTGTGGTGAATGCCTGACACTACCCCCTCCTCCAGGGGCAGCTCCCAATGCCCTTACACGATGCTGAGGGCAACCATGACCACGAGGGGCAGGGCAATCTGGATGGTCACGGTGGAAGTCTGAAAGCAATGTGGGGTCCAGTATGTCCTCTCGAGGCACCCACGATTGTTCCTCTGGTCCGTACCCCTCCCAATCCACTAGATATTCTAGGTGGCCCCCTCGACGCCACAAATCCAAGATCTCGTGAACTGTGTAGATGGAGAGTAGTTCCAGGATTTCCGGAGGAGGGGGTTCCGCTTCAGCTCCTAGGGTTTTGTGGCAGACGGATGACAGGGTTTCAGTAAAGATACATGGAATGTGGGGTGAATGCCTGGGTGGGAGCTGAAGCTGGAACGTGACGTCATTGATGCGTCTCAGGATCTTGAATGGACCAATGAAGCGGGGACTCAGCTTGCGACAGGGTTGCCGGAGACGGAGGTCCCGTGTCGACAGCCAGACCAGGTCTCCTGGCTGGTACTTGGGTGCCGGTCTTCTGCGAGCATCTGCAAACCTCTTATGCTGTCGCACAGCCCATTGGAGGTGATGGTGAGCGGAGTCCCAGACTCTCTCGCTCTCTTGGAACCAGTGGTCTACAGCTGGAACATTGGATGGTTCCTCCGGCCAGGAAAACAGCGGAGGCTGGTACCAGAGTACGCACTGAAACGGTGTTAATCTGGTGGTATCCTGGCGCAGGGAGTTCTGTGCGTACTCGGCCCACGGGAGGAACCTGCTCCAGCTGTGTTGGTCCTCTTGACAGTAGGTCCTCTTGCACATCTTAGAAAATCGATCCACCATGACAAGAATACAGGTATTACTTTCGGCTGCCGGGAGATCGGTCACAAAGTCGACACCAATATGAGACCAGGGCCTCTGAGGAATGGGTAGTGGGACCAACTTTCCTGCAGGAAGATGACAGGGAGAGGTAGACATGGCACAGACAGAGCAGCCCTGGACGTACCTGATGGTATCTCAGCGCATACTGGGCCACCAGTACCGAGATTGTAAGAGCGAGAGGGTCCGTTGGCTGCCAGGGTGGCCAGAGCCCGGAGATCGATGAGCTGTGCCCAGAAGGCCTAGTCGTAGAGCTTCAGTCATAGAGCCCACTCCAGAGGTGGAAGCGTCGACCTACCGTAAAGGGAAGTTCAGGATCTGGGTGATGTAACAAGGGTGCGGTACTGAAGATCTTCTTGAGATGGAGGAAAGCTTCTTGGGCAGAGGGGTTCCAGCATAGTTCCTTGGGTTTACCCCTCAGGAGGGAGGTTAACAGAGCCGTGATGGAACTGTAATCCTTGATAAAACGCCTGTAGAAATGTGCAAATCCTAGAAAATGCTGCAGTTCCTTGACGGTGACAGGTTGTGGCCATTCCATTATGGTGGAAACCTTCCCCTGGTCCATCTGCATGCCCTCGGCCGTGATGATGTAACCAAGAAATTGTACTGACGGGCGATGGAATTCACATTTTTCCAGTTTGAGGTACAGACTGTGATCGCAGAGCTTGTGGAGGACCTGCTGGACATGTTGGCGATGTTCAGCCAGGTTCCGGGAGTAGATCAGAATGTCGTCAATGTAGACAATTACGAACCGATGGAGAAACTCCCGGAACACCTTGTTCATAAACGTTTGGAAGACGGATGGGCTGATGGAGCCTGTACAGCATGACCTGATACTCATAGTGGCCACTAGGGGTCACAAATGCAGTCTTCCGATCATCTCCCGCACGAATACGAATGAGGTTGTAAGCACTCTGCAGGTCCAGCTTCATGAAGACTTGGGCTCCACGAAGCTCTTCGAGGGCGGCAGGAACCAGAGGTAGCATGTAGGGTTGCTGGATGATTTGTGAATTGAGCTGACGGTAATCGGTCGTAACCCCCCATCCTTCTTGCCCACGAAGAAGAAGCTAGAAGAGCCGGCGACATAGATGGTTGAATAAAGCCCTGCGCCAAAGCCTCGAGATGTATTCCTCCATCGCCTGGCGCTCGGCAGCAGATCGATGGCACAATCCCATGGCCGGTGTGGTGGTAGACGGGTGGCTGCTTGTTTGCTGAATACATCCTGGAACGCCTCATACTCAGCTGGGATCTCCGGGACGGAGTCTTGGTCAGGGCTTTCGATGCATGTGGAAGACAGAATTACTGGTGCAGCAGATGACTGGGGTAGGTTGATCAAGCAGTTCCTATGAAAATGTTGACTCCACCGCGTGACATCACACGGGCCCCAGCTGAGTTCGGGTTGATGTTGATAAAGCCACGGTTGTCCCAGGATGATGCTGGCGGTGGAATCCTCCAGTACCAGAAACCTCATCTCCTCATGATGGAACATTCCTACTTGCAGGGTGATGAATGGTGAAGAGAACCGGATTTTCCCACGCCCCAATGGCTTTCCCTGTATCGTCCGTACCGCCAGCACGTGGGTATGTGGTCGACGGGTGAGTTGGAGTTGGTTTAGACATTCTTGGGAGATGAAGTTACCAGACGGTCGAGTCGACTAGCGCAGAGACACAAAAGGATGAATTAGGAGTATGCAACGTCACAGACAACATTGTAAGTGAGTCAATCTCCTACTTCAGTGGAAAGGGTACTCACCACGGGGCGTGGGGGTTGGACAGGACACTGACGAATGCGATGGCCGGATTGTCCACAGTATAAACAGAGTCCATTAAGCAATCTTCAGTTCCGTTCCTCACGAGATTGACGTGTTGAATCGATTTGCATGGGTTCTGGTACTGGGGAACAAGCAGCCACCGAGGCGGGCTGAGGAGTGGTAATGGTGGGCTGGCAGGCGGCTAGGTTTTGGGCAACACGAGTTGTTCTCTGTAGAAAGGCTTCTAAGTCGATGCTGTCGTCGTATAGTGCCATGGTGGCGCGAATATCGGGATTGAGGTCTTGTCTGTATGCCCCCAGCAGTGCTTTCTCATTCCATCCACTAGCCGCTGCCAGTGTTCGGAAGTGAAGTGTGTATTCAGCGACGGATGACTTGCCTTGTTGTATTCGAAACAGTTGATCAGAAGTGGAGAGATGTCCGGTTGTGGTACTGAAAACCTCAGAGAAATGGTTAGTAAATGGTTCATAAGAGTGAATGATTGGGTTGTCGGCGTTCCATATAGCCTTTGCCCATTGCAGAGCTTTGCCGGTGAGGAGAGAAATGAGGAAAGCTACCTTGGTGTCTTCGGAGGTAAACAGTTGTGGTTGCATCTTTATGAAGAGTTTGACTTGAAAAAGGAAACCGCTACACTCAGCCACCTCGCCCGCGAACGTAGCGGACATGGCCATGGGAGATCCTGAGACTAATGGTGGGGCTGATGGAGGTTGAAACGCTGCCTTTAAGGCATTCACCAACTCGGCGAGGGGATTTGTGGCGGCGGGTGTTTCGTTGTTCTGTTTTGCGGTCTGGTCTTCTGTCACACTCACACACAGAGAAGGGGACGGAGGAGACAAGAGATGAGTTGCAATCCAGTTCAAGTGTTTATTTACAAATGTCTTAATAAAAAGATAATGCAGAGGCAAATAAACAGAGTTCTTAACTGAATGTCCAAGAATCAAGAAGATGCGTTGAAGTCCCCGATAGCCACGCTACACAGTCCAAAAACACACAGGAGGGAGAGTAGAATACAGCATGTGAATGGTAGACCAGACGATGAGCAAATGCCAGCGTGCTCTATTTATAGGGCATGGCTAATGAGGAACAGGTGAATGCAGTCAGTACTCCTGTGACGCTGAACGAGTAGGTGGGGTTACCGGAGGTGTGTCAGATGGAGGTGGCTGTGGTGAATGCCTGACAACCGTATTGGGAAAATAAAGCCTTCCCTACACCTATTCTAACCCTACCATACTTTATTTTCAACTTTTAGATTTTTCCTTCATTTTTATTAAAAAAAATAATGCTTTTCTGATGTGATATGAAATTTGAAAAGGGAGAAAAAGTTTGGTTGATCATGTCAAAAGAAGCATCACATACACTTTACCATCTGTGTCATTGACACTTGTTGATTAATAACTGTCTTTTGTAATGTCTTCAATCCCAATCACATGTTGTTGGAGTTAGTGTAAACAGCCTCTGGCAACATTTTTATTAATGTAATTAAAAAATTGTAACAAAGAAGCAAATTACCAACACAATGGAACCAAGTAAAGTAAATAAATAAACAAACATTTAATTTAAGTGTTTTTAGCTTTATTTAACGTGTAGTAAGAAATGTGACAGGAATTGTATATATAATTATATACTGAGTAAAACTAAAACACTGCATAGTCTTCACTGTATGAATCAAATGTGAATCGATTCTTATTAAAGATCCAAAAGTGATTCAGTCAAGAGCAGTGAGTGATTTTTTTTATTTTTTATTTTTTGATTTACATGTTTACTGACTGCATTGTTTATTTATTTAACACAAATAGTCCAACTGGGTCCACAACTTCCAAAACAAACATGTATTAGATAAAAAGACTAAAGGCTTTACATTTTAGTAGCAGCATTATGTGTTTTATTTGTTTATTTGGAGTCCCCAACAACAAGTTTACATGCATGCAAAGTCAAAAAAACACCTTTATTGTCTTATAATAAAAATATATTTTATATATTCTTCCTAGATGGTGCAGGACATAACCACAACTAGAAAATACACCATCAATTAAATCAAACAGTTCAGAGGAGCAAGACGGTCCAAATAAACTGGTCACTGATCCAAAAAGACCTTTGGTGAATCTGGCAAAGGATAAACATGACGTAAACCACATGGAAATTTTACTGTTTGTGGGTGGACAAGTTGTTCGCGACGTAGAATGTGGGTGGACATTATGCAAATGTGTTACTTTGTGACGTGTGGCCATAACAGAAAAAGATTTTAATTCCTGATGACTCGTTTAGGCAATTGTGAACCAACTCTTTTTTTTTTTTTTTTGATAGACAATAACTTTATGTATCGTCCATTGTCGGCTTCACAACTTTGTAGATAGTTTATGTTCACATACAGCTACATGACACACTGCATGAAATGTTATATTTGAAAATGCATAGTAGGAGCACTTTAAAATATATATCTACATATTTATAAGCATATCTTCACATTTTCTTTGAAATATGTGTACGGTTACTCTTTCGTATATTTATGGGACCCAAGCAACTGAGTCTCGATAAAGTATGATAAAGTCTTTTTCATCGAACTTGTTTGTGGATTGAGTCTTACTCACTTGATGTGTTTTATAATCATGTCTAAGTCCCACATAAACAAGCTTTTCAAAGAAAAAACAAGGAGTTTGATACTTGATTACCTTGTGAAAAATACACTTCAACTAAAATGTTACTTTTAAATGATACATTTTTTTATTTCTCAAATAACTATTAAACAAGTTTAAATGTAATATTGTAATGCATTTATGCATCACTTCATGCATTAATATCTCATGTACTATCAGAAGCTAACAAATCATCATTAATTTGTGCATAAAAATAGCATTATTTTGTGCAGGTAAGACTGCTTTAATTATTAAAGGAATATACAAAAATGCACATTACCTCATGCATGAATACAGGCTAAAACAGTATATGGATTAATGTGAGAACTAATGTTTTTCATTAATTATGATCAGAGTTATCAAGCATGTTCATATATTCTTCATAGTAGCTGCAGGTAAATGGACAGACTCCAACATTGGCCAATCACAGAACATAACACGTGAATTCTTTTGACATCCAAATACAGTATCATCATTAACTAAGCATTAGTTTTTCATGACTTCATCATGTGTGTGGCCCCTCAACTAAAGTGGGGACTTGGTCCATTGAAATACTGAAAACAGTGTGTGAAAAAACAGTTGATATGCAGTTTTAGCCTGTATGCACACATGAGGTAATGTGGATTTTTGTATATTCCTTAAATAATAATTCAAGTAGTCTTACCTGCACAAAATAATGCTAATTTAAATAACACTATTTTATGAACAAATTAAGAAATTCACGATGATTCATGTACCATAAGCATAGATTTATCCAAAGTGGATGGTAAATACTTTTTTTTTTTTTTTTTTTTTTTTTCTTGTGAGCAAAGAAAACATCATGATCATGCATAATAAATCATAAATCATGATTATGATTATGATTATTAGTTAATGTCTTCTAGTATTGGGCAGCCGTGGCCTAATGGTTAGGGAGTCGGGCTCGTAACCGAAAGTTGGATAAATTAAATAAAGGTGGACTTTAGTATATTTTATATGTACTTCTGAATAAGCAATTACTGTGAACTAAAAATATATTTCAATGTCATTTCAATGTACTTAAATGTCATATATCTCTGACAATGAAGTTTAAATGTATATTTAAAATTGTATTTAAAAAAAAAAAATCTCTGAATTACATAGTTCCTCTCAACACAAACACAAGATAGAAAACCCTCTACATTTATTGATAAAACAATCTTGAAAACAAATACACATGCTTTTTGCTGATGCACAATAAAAACCATCACTATGGGCTTTTTAATGTGTCCATTGAATGCACCAACAAACGCTGTTTCCGGGTCCAAACCCAAACTCATTTGACTTGAGAATACTATCTCAGCAGCCATTTATGAGCACTGTTTATTCATATTAAACCTTTAAGCTAAACATTTTCACTTGTATTTACGGTGTACACTACAGTCTCCGTGCTCACAGTGTCCCAAACACAAATAATATTATACTCATTTATTTATATTTATATTTTCATTGTATGGCTATCTGGGATTAATTTTGGGATTATCATTTTTTGGTAGTATTATGTCACATTGTGAGTTTATAATTAGTACCGTTTGTTGTTTTCTCATGTTATCTGATATAGCGTTTGGACCCGGAAGTCACAGAAGAGGTGATGCTTGACGTCAGACTTAATAAGTGGATACACAGTTACAACATTTTAACTCAATTAGTAGGAGTCTGGAGAACAATCCAAAATCACTTACATACTTGCATACAAAAGTACCTCATCTCACCATCATAGAAAACATTCTGTATGATTTATAAGCCTGTTTCCTCATTGGGGACCCAAAAATGTCGTCTGGAGGTCGTTTGACCAGTGGGAAGGTCAAAATTTACTGGTATTACTACCCTTGTGGATTCATTTGGTCTCCATAATGTATACAGTAGTCAACATTTAAAGTGGATCAAAAAAGTGCAGCAAAGTTGTCCTAAGACAAGACTGGGTACTGTTTTAGTTTCAGGACAACTTTGATGAAAGTTTTTGATTCACTTCAAATGTTGTTCAAATGCAGACACACACTTAATCAAAAAAAAAAAAAAAATCAACAAAATTATCCATGTACAACAAATGAGACTTTATTGTAAAAAATGACCAAACTGTATTGTACCCCCGGTTTCACAGAGAAGGCTTAAGCCTAGTCCCAGACTAAAATGTAAATGTTTAAGAGGTTTCAACTGAAAGAAACTTGTACATACTGATCTTTTAAAAATATCAGTGCCTTTGTTTTGTTTCAAGATGCACCCAGTAATGTTTTTCTAAGGCATGTTAATGAAAAATACTTAAATGTCCTTATTGAACTATGGCCTAATCCTGGTGTGAAGTTGTTTGTTTAATATTCATTGTTTTCTATTTTTGCATGTTTCTGTCAAGGACTTTTGTTTTGCGTCCTCTGAGAAGGAGGGTCTTGTAATGTGAAGGAGGAGAGCAGAGTAGAGTTTGGCGGCTCAGAGACTGCTGTTGTTCACTTCCCCACTTCTAGGACTTTGCTCAATAAAAACTACTTGTCGTCTGTATTTTCAAGTCCATCGTTATTTACATCCACCCACGAGCAGCTGAAACCCCACACCTTACACTGGCTCAGTCTAAACCCTGTCTGTGAAACCAGGCCATAAGTTATCAAACCTTCACTAGCACCAACATTAAACAGGACTGAAAGTTTCTTCTAAAATCTTGAATGCAAGTTTGACTAAATTAATTAATTAATTTAAAAAAAAGAATTCCAGATGAACTTGCTGGGAAGTGCTGTCTGTCAATGTCCCAGAAGCTCTTCATCAGCAGTACCTTTATTTTTTTCTCATCTTGCTGTGTAAGCTTCTCTCGCACATTTTCATGAAGAATGTTCCTGTATTTATCATGGCTGGCACAACAAAGCTGAAGACCCCTTCCTTGGGTTTGTTAGCTGTAAAATATATGATGATTAGTGGTGGATCTGTAAATGCACAGGTAGGAATATATCACTCACAAATGGAAAAGATTAAAATTGTTTAAAATCCATAGGTATAGTGACTTCATTGCACTTTTAGCTGGTAATGTGTGATCAGGGTGAGCTGACTGGACAACAATTCATCACAAAACTAACATCACCTCTTCAGTACTGGTCTGTGTTTCCACACTGTATCTCCAGTAACAAATCTTTACTGATCCTGCAGCATAAACTCTAGATAACTACAAAAATATTACGTATTACAAACACAAACCACTCTTCATATGCATAAAGCAAAAAAAACAACATTATTTCTAGAGGTGGCTGATATGTTGAATCACATCTGCGATCACATTCCGTCTTTCATAGTTTTATTCTAGTTGTAGTCGACGAAAAGTCATTGCATTTTTGTCAGATTTTGTCAGTTTTTACCCACCTGTTTACGTTCACTTAAGCCATAACTTACATAATGTACGTGAGATACTCACATTTGGACTACTGCGTGTGCATTTTTTAAATGTCCGGTCGTCCTCAAATAATGTAGATGATGACTATGAAACAGCCATTAAAGCTTTTGTCCAGTTTACTTCAGTTTCTCTACTTCAGACATCTTAATTATAGATTTAGTAGTAGGAACTACTTTGAGTGGAATCACTTAACTCTGTTTTGCTTTTTGTTTGTTTAACGACTGTTACCAAAAAAAAAAAAAAAAAAAAAAAAAAAAAATCACTTGTTTTAGATTTGTGCTGATTTGTGATGAAACAGGAAAACGGCTCAAGGGAGAAATTGGTTTTCTAGAAACCACCATGTTGGCTACTTCCTACAACTGAGTTCTTACAGTAAACGTTACGCACTGTGAAAGCACCTAATGCATTATTAGTTAATTATTAGTTAATATCTTCACAAAAAAAGAGAAAACCCCTGACAGGCCATTTTTAATACACACATCAGCAGTCTCTCACTTCACTCATTTACACTTGTTTTATCACAATTGATCCGACCACAATAACATCAACCTGCTAATTCATGAGTTCAGCATTGAAACCTCAAAGGATTGATAAACATTTATTCATATTTATACATTTATTGTAGGTTTTAGATGCTGCCAATACATAAATATTCTACATTTCAGTGTTCATGCAAACTTGTCACAAAATGTCACACTTTACACACAAATATCTATAAATGAGAAAGAGATCACATTGGACAGAAAGATTCTTTTAAAGTGTCATTAAATTAATTTTTGGTAAATGGCAACCATCAGTTTCCTCCTGACACCTTGAGATTGAAATAACATGATAATAGATGATGAACTCATGAAGCAGCACAAGTTCATTTATCATTTCTGTGATGTGAAGCTCAAGTATGATGTGATGTGATGATGATGATGATGATGATGTTTGGTTTATATGTTCATTATCACAGCAGAAAATCTCAGCTGGACTGTTGGATCAATACTCAGAGGTATGACACGTCTTTGCAGTGTTTGTTGTTTTATACCTTTAATTTCATTTCTATTTTCACAGATTGAGTCTGTTTTTTTCTCTTGATTGTGTGTCTCATCTTTCCTGCAGTGATTGTGATTATTGTTGAGTTTGCAGTGTTTGCTGCTCCTACTGTGATTCTTCTTCAGATCATCTGTGCAAGAAGAGCTGGTGAGTTTTTGAGATGATTCACATTGATCTGGAACAAAGTCTTTAGTCATGAGAGCTCAGTAAATGATTTTGTGTTGAATTATTTTGCAGGGAGGAAGAACTTACAGCACTGAGAGGAAATAGTGAATAAAATAATCTTTACTAATAAAAGACCAAATTACAGAAAAAATGTATCTTCATCTCAATGATGTTATGAATATTTGCTGCAGCTTTCAAGGATATTTGTTTATACATATAATATCTGGCCATTTTCTAAACTTGATTAAACTTTTTAAGGCTTTTTACATGTTGTAATAGTTGATTTTAACTGTGTCACACCCCCGTGGACTGTTTAGTTTGGTTTCTCCCTCTTGTGCCCATATTTGGTCATTCCTGTTTCCTGTCCTCGATTAGTCATCATTAGTTAACCTTGTTTCACCTGTGCCTTAATTTAGTTTATTGTTATAACCTGTCTTTATAAGTTGCATTCTGTTCAGTGTTCGGAGTCTGGTCTGGTCTATGTTAACATCAATGTATGCATGTTTTTATCTTCCTACTGTGGATTTATCTGTTTTGGATTTGCCTGTGGAATATAATAAAGACTTTATCTTTGACTTTCGTCTTTGTTCACCCCTTACTCGAACGATACATGACAGAAGACCAGAACATTAAAGATGACAGAGGACTGTGGCAAGGATATAATAATAATAATAATAATAAAAATAATAATAAGTGATAGTAGTGATGGTGGCCGTTTCTAGATTCAAAGAAAAAATATTTTTTCTAAAATCTTTGTGGCAATAGTTTTTATGGGTGACGACCACCTTGGGTGTGCATGATTTTTGAATAATTCCATTTTTTAATCCATTTAGCAGATCTAGCACTTTTAGCATAGCTTAGCATAGATCATTGAATCTGATTAGACCGATTAGATCTGATTAGATAGCGTCTCACTCAAAAATGACCATATATAATAACACTATTTTTTTCCTATTTAAAACTCAACCCTTCTGTAGTTACATTGTGTACTAAGACTGACGGAAAATGAAAAGTTGTGATTTTCTAGGCTGATATGACTTGGAACTATACTCTCATTCCAGCGTAATAATCAAGGAACTTTGCTGCCGTACCATGGGTGCAGCAGGCGCAATCTCATTACGCAGTGGCTGAAAGTGACCGGCACTAAGTTTGTGTAGATGCAGAGTGGCCGCTGACAGAGTTGGCGGCGTTGTAATATCATTACGCTGGCTGCACCCATGGTACAGCAACAAACTTTCTTGATTATTACACTGAAATGAGAGTATAGTTCCTAGTTATATTGACGAAAAAATCACAACTTTTCATTTTCCGTCAGTCTTTGCACATGATGTAACTACAGAAGAGTCAAGTTTTAAATAGGAACAGTATCTAAAATCTTTGGTCATTTTTGAGCGACATGCTAACGGTCTAATCAGATTCAATGAACTATGCTAAGCTATTTTAAAAGTGCTACTGCCAGACCCAGAGATTGGGTGAATGGATAAAGAAAACGGTAATACTCAACTGTTTAACTCTAGGGGAGTTGAAAAATGAGCCTATTTTCAAAAAAAGTGGAGTGTTGCTTTAAAGTCCCATTCACCAACATACCTACTCCTTTACCCCCACCCTTGAATTTATACATGTACTATAATGATGCATAAAGTCAAGTCCTGCCATATAATTTATCACATTCTAAAACCTGTTTCACTCTGAAATATGTCACAAGACATAAGACAGCCATAACTTCTGTTACATGACACTAAGTTTGCTAAGCAGAGCAGGACAATAATTATGAGATGGTGTGATGATAAAAATCAAAATGGCAAGACCCACTAGAGATTTGCTTTTCTTGCATTTCAATTGACATTGTGTTTTTCTAGTTGTATAGGTTAAAAACAGGGGTGCCCAAACTCGGTCCGCGTCTTTGGTTTAGCTCCAAATTGCCTCAACACACCTGCCAGGGGGTTTCTAGTATCCCTAGTAAGAGCTTGATTAGCTGGTTCAGGTGTGTCTGATTGGGGCTGGAGCTAAACTCTGTAGTACTCCAGCCCTCCAGGATCGAGTTTGGGCACCCCTGGGTTAAAATGTGTGAAAATGTGTGAAAATTCACAGCTATCAGTCCAAACTGGGTCTAGAGATGATCTCAGATCTGTGTGGGTTAAATTAGCTTAAAGTGCCTATTGTTATTAGTATGACTCAAGTCACTGATAATGAATAACTCTTCAGTAACAGTTTTATTACTACTATTTAAATTATTTTATTTCTAGAATTTAACAACAGATTCAACTGAATCATAGTTATTATTATTTTTTTTTTTTAGTCCAGAAAGCTGGTTTTGGTCCATTTTATATACATTTTTTTTTTTTTTTCTAATTATTTATGTAGGTTTATTTATACTTCTTTTGTGATTTTTATTTTATTTATCTTATATTCTGAATTTTTTGAGGAAAAAAAATCTGTATATTTTTGCCCCCAAAAAGCAAAGAAAGACCTCATTTTGGTCCATTAATACTGTGTACATGAAAATCCATCAGGAACTGGGTCACCGAGTTTCTCTTGGATGAAAATGACATTACATTGCATTTTTTTTTTTTTTTGATTTCCGCCACTAGAGGAGCCTATAGAATCCTATGGGGTTTCTTAAAGTGCCCCTATTATGGATTATAAAAGGTTCATATTTTGGTTTTGGGAGTCTTTTGTGATTGGTTTAACGTTACTGCAGTGAATTTCAAACACGGAACACACATCACCGTTACTCTCGCCCACAACAACACCCAAACAGCCATAGTATATGCGTCAACCCAACGCAGAAACATATTGATAAAGCACTGCAGCTTGTACACCAACGTATTGTTCTATTCTTTATCAGAACTTCAAGTAATAACAACGACAAACATTCAATATTCATTGACACATTCCTAGACAATAGTGAGTGAACAGATAAAGCTGCTATTAGTCAGAGACCTACGAGCTGCGCGGAGTGAACACAACACACACAACTAAATATTTTACATGATACAGAGTAACGTTACATGAGAGCAACAAGTTTTAAAGGATTACTCCACTTTCAGAATAAAAAATTCCTGATAATTTACTCACTCCCATGTCATCCAAGATGTTGCAGGATATAACACACAACTACGTATTATCACTAGAAAATAAAACCATCAATTATTTTTAAGAGCAAGCCTTTGGTGAATCCCGCATTGTACTTAGCCAAGATACAGCGTCTTCTCGACATGACGTAAAACACATGGAAATTTTACCGTTTGTGGGCGGGCAAGTTGTTCGTGACGTAGAATGTGGGCGGACATTATGCAAATTGTAACGCCAAGCCAGCAGAGGGAGCGCTCACCCTAGGACTGCTTGCACGCTCCCTCTGCTGCTTCTACTGTTACTTCCTGTTTGGGACTATTTATAGACTGGCCATGTGCTTTCTGTATTACTCTGTTGGATTACCTGAAAATGGGCATCCGATGACCCCTACACACACTTAGATTGACTGTCTTGCTTTGTCTTTGTCTTGCTTTGTCTTTGGATTATTGAGTTCACTGATTACCCCTGTCGGATTGTTTGCTGGATAGAACTGTCTTCACGATATTCGAACCACTGCCTGTGTATTCACTCTGCTGCTTGGTCTACGTTTACATTTTTGGACTGCTTTCCTGGTTATTGACCCTCTACCTGTTTCTATGTGTATGTTTGCTGTTGTTTACAATAAACTTCTGCAAATGGATTCTACTTCTGCCTCAGCGTCCACGTTACACAAATGTGTTACTTTGTGACGTGTGGCCATAACAGAAAAAGATTTGAATTCCAGATGACTCGTTCAGGCAAATGTGCACCGACTCTTTTTTTTTTTTTTTGATAGACAATAACATTATGTATCGTGCACTGTCGGCTTCACAACTTTGTACATAGTTTATGTTCACATACAGCTACATGACACACTACATGAAAGGAAATATATGAAAAGGCATAATTAGGAGCACTTTAAGTTGTGCAAAAAAGTGAAACCTTGAAGTAGACTTTCCATTAAGACCCTAAAGAATTGTATCATCTTGTGGAAAATGGGCATCCGATGACCCTCTTTAACCGATCACACTTAGATTCTGTTCATTGGCACTAGAGTAAAAATTTTCCCTGCACTTCACTCGGACGGCTCGTGGGTGATTCCCATTTATATCATTAACCACTGGCCACAAGCTTTGGGGCTCTGCTCTCACTGAGCATATTTATTTATATAGCATAGTTTATTTTATTTGAGATCAACTACAAACAATGTTTAATTTATAAAGTTTAGTTTTGAAATGTAAGGCAATAAAAATAGGCTGAAGCCAGAGCCAATGGGGAAAGTTGGGCGGGAAGTTGCAGCTCATTTTCATGTAAGGGAACAAACCCCTGAAACAGCACTTTTTTAGACCCGCCCCAAAATCGACACTTTTCAACACATTATAATAAATGATCTGTATTGTATCTGGATCTGAGACTTCACAAGAACATTCAGGAGAGCCATTCGATTAATATTACGTTTTGTAAAAAAAAGGGGCATAACAGGTGCCCTTTAAGTAAAAGAAATGTTTTAATGCTGATTTTTCTATTTCCATTACAACAACAACACTGAATCCAGACACCACACCAATATCTCTGAATCACGGTATGTATATCATCCTCATTTCAGACACTAGATTCACACTAGAATCAGAATCTAAATGTAGTGAATCCTCATGAATCCTCTGAATCTTTTTTTTTTCTTTTTCATGATAAATACAGATAATTATGCTCTTAAATTTACCATTTTATTTGTAGTTTGTAGTTTTTCTATATGTTGTTAAACACAGTAATGCTGAATGTGTGTCTCTGTATCGTCTCAGTGATTGTGATTGTTGTCGGCGCTTCATTCGCTGTTCTCCTTCCTGCTCTGATTCTTTGGCTGATTCGGAAAAAAAGAGCTGGTGAGTTTTTAGAGTTTCTCATATTCTGGTACAACAGAAAAAAACATCTGACTTAGTATTTACAGATAAAATGAGTGAACACAAATAATGTTTCTATTCTGCAGCACTAGAATTCTGTTCGACTCTTTTAGAAATCGATTGGTTTGTGTGTTTGATCATAACTATTCTCATGACATTATTTTTCAGGTGTCAGAAGAGCGACTGATGACTCTGTGGTGAGTTTTGTAGGCTGATGTAATGAGGACTCGTAGGAAGCATATAAGATCCAAGTGCGAGCTTTAATAACCAGATCGTAGTCAACAGGCAGGGTCAATATCGAAACAACAGTGTGACGAAGACAAAACAATAGCGTAAACCCACAAAACAGGCACAGTCCAATAACCGGAGAGAGCAGTCCGAAAAGGAACAAATAAACAAGGCAAGGTACAATGGCAAAACTAGACATAACTATGGCATGAAACAAAAGCAAAACTATGACAATAAACAAAACCATGGCAATGACAAAAACAGGCCAATGAAAACAGAGATAACAGTTTGGTAGAGTCTGCAAAAGCAAAACAATACTTTGCAGATTCCTGTTTGGAAATTGCCTCCTTTTATTGCCACCAAACAGGAAGTAACCAATGAAGCTGATGCTGGCGTGGCGTTACAGTTGAACATGAGCTGTTGGTGTCCATGAGCTCCACAGACGACTGACTCTGAAATATCACACTCTTATTAGTCACATCAGATCAGGACAAGTTACTGTATTTCTACTGTTTCTGCTCTAAAGCTCACAGATAGAAATAAAATAATGGAACCAATGACACAATCAACATTTCTATTCATCCTGTGCCCAGTGAACAATATGATTCATCTTCAGTGATTTTGTGAATGTTTTCATATCTGTGTATATTTGACAGTTACTGTGGTAATTTTCCTGTCATGTTACAGTAGGATCTGTCATCCTAACCTCGTGTGTATAATAGATTTTCACTAAACCTGTGGGTTTTACACATACTTTACTTTAACATTTGCAGCTCCTGAGATAAATAATTAGTCTGCTTCACACAGTAGTGATGGATGAGCCTTTAATAACTTATTTTCACTGATGTTTAGGAGCAGACAGATGATGTGACTTATACTCAAGTTACTGTGAACAGGAAAAGCCGAGCTAAAAAGAACAAGGTGAGCAAACACTTCCTCAACATGACCTATATCAGTTTTATTATATGCAGTTCTTCTAAATGTGTCTTGAATTGAGCTCAAACAACATGCTGTAATAGTTGTGTGTTAAAACAGTAACTGTGATGTTGATTCAGGTTCGCTGTGATGATAAAGTGACTTACGCTTCCATCAGAGGAGCAGAAGCTGGAGCTCAGGAAAACTACAGTCAACTTTATGCCTCTGTGAACAAGAACCATCACAAATCAGACAAATAATTATACAAAACCAAATATTATATACTTGACTCCTAATGATTTTGTTTAGTGCCATTATAAATACTGTCAGTGTCTTTTACATATTAGGAAACAAGCTCTTGTTCATTTGTAGTTATTGGTTGTTCTGGTCATTTTGTCATGTTATTTTGTACAGTAGCTGTCTTTTTTTTTTTTTTTTTTATTAAGCACAATAAAACATAGATAGACAGCAACATGATGACACAGACTGAGACCAGTCACAGATATATACACATATATACGCAAATGAGACACAGAGGGGGAGAAAACTAAATAAAACAAGGCAAAAAAAAAAAAAAAAAATTACAAGAAGATGGGAACAAAGATGAGGAAAAGACAAAAAAACAAGCTGTAAATGTATGGATGTGGTAGTTTACATGGGTACAGAAATAAGTCAAATCATTCGATTTCTGTGTTGTTTAGTAAAAAGAATTAACTATAGACATAACTGTACTAAATATTGAATGGGAAGCAATTCAATATACAATAGTAGTGATATTATAATACAATGTTAAACAGCAATCGGAGCAGTAGATGTTAACCTCAGTATAATGACACAGATCCAGGATGCAGTAACATCAATGACAGATGATATCCTACTTTTTACGTGACTGAGCAGATAATTAAGAGGAGCCCTAGTAGAAATATAATAATATAATGAAACCAGTAATGGACACAGAGGTGGAAGCAGTGGGAGCATCGATGATTGTAATAGTAATAGCACACTAGTATAAAATAGACTAATTGGTAGAGTTATTGCTAATTATTGCAAATGATGTCTCCCATCCCCTAAGGTCCAGCAGTCTCCCCATCCCCGCCAGCGAGCACATCCAACACACCCATCGGCACAGACCCCAACAATGTCCCCACTCCATCCTGTCCCTCCACCTTGTTTCTCACCCTGCCAGTGACTAGACCCCACTCCTATGCCAGTGAATGCCATTTTATATAATGGTCCACCACACCATGCACCTCCAGAACAGGCTCCCCCAGTCTGTGCGTGATCTGATGGGTGACCGCTCATTATTAGTACTGTTTTTATCCACTGAACCCTTTTTATGTTGCAAACTGGCCGTAGTCCTGGTGTTCATCAGTCAGCTCCCCAACCAAAGACACCACATCCAGCATAGTTTCAATTTTGATTTCGTCAAACTCAGTAAGATGGGGCAATGCTGGCAGGAGCAGCAAATGGAGGGGTCAGGTTACCTTAACCAAGATACCGATAGAGCCCGTGCCGCCCAGATGTGCCCGTCAGACCCACCGATAGGGACAAAGCAGCTGCAACACCCTGAAAGCTTATGTGCTATCTAAATTAATACATAACACATATACAACCACTGCCTCCAACCCTGTTGACTATAATAATAATAATAATAATAATAGCAATAATAATAGTAACAACAGAAGTAGTATTAATATTAGTAGTAATATGCGGATTTACAAATATCAAAAACAAACAAATTTCATTTTCATCAAAGTCAGTTATCATACAGCTATCATATAAATATAATATCATTGTTTGTATTTGTATATCATGAAATTAGTTTGAGGCATCAATTATAAAAGGCTTAATTGGGGCATCAGCTCATCAGCTAGTTTTATTCAATATTTAATGGTGAAAACAGAGGGCTGAAAGTTGTATTAAATCTGAGTAGCTGGTTTTGTTTTTGTTGTATGTTGTTCTTGAATGATATGTTCCCTTAACAAATGTATCCATTGTGTAACTGAAATTTGGCATTTATTTTTCCAGTTAAGTAATATAGTTTTCTTGGCGATAGCTAGAGACATGAGTAAAGGAACTGGGTGTTTAAAAGCTGGGTTAATTTGAGATGTGTCACCGATAAGGCATAGTACTGGGAGCATTGGGATAATAGTTTTGAAGATTTCTGTTAATTTATTTGTGACATCTGTCCAGAATTGATTAACTGGTGGGCATAACCAAACTGCATGAAGATAGGTGTCTTGTGTATTTAAACTGCAGTTGGTGCATCTGTCAGAATTTTCTAGGCCCATTTTAAACATCTTGTGTTGCGTAATGTGTGTTCTATGTACAACTTTATACTGAATTAATTGGATATTTGTATTTGTGCTAAAGATAAAAATATTTCTGCAAACTGTTTCCCAAAATTCCTTATCTGTGCTGATATTAAGGTCTTTTTCCCATTGTTTGACTGGTGCAGCAGTGTTTGTGTCTATAGATGATATTAAAGCATATAATTTCGAAAGCGGCTTTGCAGAGTTACTGATTGTGCTAATACGTTTTAAAATTGGAGGAGGTTGTGCTATATCATTGATTCCTGTTGTGGTTTTAATAGAATTTTTAATTTGTAGATAGTAATAATAGTGTTCTTTTCCTAGATTAAATCTCTGCATTAATTCTGTAAATGTAATGAAGGTGTTACCCGGAAACAGATGATGTAAGTGTGTGATGCCTTTCTCCTTCCATTTATTATTGCTGAGTGGACTATGGTTGATAGTAAAATCCGGGTTATTCCATATGGGTGAATTGATATGTGGAATGAGCACATGATTTGTCAGTGTATTAGTTTGCCACCAAGCAGTGAGAGTTGTTTTAATCATTGGATTTGAAAATAGATTTTGTTTTTTAATTTTTTTAGTGAGTGATGGGAGGTCAGATATAGCAATGTCTTTACATTCTGCTTGTTCTAACTCTAGCCATGGGTTTTGGGTAGTGTCATGTCTTATCCATTTACATAGGTATTGTAGATGAGATGCTAAATAATAATGTAGAAAGTTAGGTGCTGCCAAACCACCTTGAGCTTTATTTTTTTGTAACTTTTGTAAACTTATTTTAGGTTTCTTGTTTTTCCAGTAGAATTTACTTATAGATTGATTTAATGAGGTGAACCATTTCTTCGTTGGCCGTACTGGTGTCATGGTAAATAAGTAAAGAGCTTTTGGTAGTATACACATTTTAACTGTTGCAATGCAGCCTATAATGGAAAGTGGTAGATTCATCCATCTAGTTAAGTCATCTTCTATTGTTTTTAGTAGTGGAATAAAATTAAGGTTAAATAAGTCAGATAGGTTCTGGGAGATTTTTATTCCTAAATATGTTATATTATTTATTGAGAATGGTGTATTCTGTATACTATTGTCATGTGAATTCAAATTCAGTGGTAAAATTGTTGATTTGGTCCAGTTTATGGAATAATCTGATAAAATTGAATATTTATTGATGAGTTTAATTATTTCTGAAAGAGATATTTGGGGGTTTTGTACAAACAGTAATATATCGTCTGCGTATAAAGAAATTTTATGATTAGTGTTATGTGATGTAGCTGTCTGTGTGTCATTATTATTAATTCAGGTTCTGCAGGCTTGAACAAAGTCTAAAACATTCCCATTCACAATCTTATTCTCTTATATCATTCTCATTAAATCATCTAGAGCTGGTTGTTCAGAATGAATCTGCCCAGATAGCATGCCGATGTGGGCCACTTAAGGCAATGATACGGCACTGTTGGTCTTCTTATGGACTGTACAAAATAGTTGCAAGCCTGAAGTGGCCCAAATGTATCAAATCACAAGTGGGTCTCTGTAAGCAAAGATGTGGTGTTGATGATAATGTGTAATCTGAATGTGACCCTAAAGTGGTTCATAGTGAATATGCCCCAAATAGTGCCAACCAAATGTGGTCCACATATGTTTCAGCAAATGTGGCCCAGTTATCCTAAAATTTATCTGGGCCAGTTTTGGCAAAGAAAGGGCACAGTCAGGACTCACTAATCAGTGTGTAAGCCTAACCTGTCCCACATTTGACATGGCAAATATGCCCCATATATTATAAAACAGATCAGGGCCAATTCTGGTTTGGATGTAGCATCTGACACTGGCTAACTGAGATACAAGTTTTAAATTGTAAATAGAATTTGGCTACTTTTAGTAGGATCATAGGATGCAACAGTTAACTGATACAGGCTGATCTGGATATGAGTCTTAAGAAGGCTACAGTACAAACCCAGCAATTATTTTTTTAAAACATGCTTTTTTGATGCACCATTTACTTTGTTGTGTTGATTGTCTTATTCAGTTCAGGTGTGCCTAGGTAATAAACCTTGTTTTGTCTGAGTACTTATGTTCACTTTGATGTGATCGCTTGTTGGATTTACCCTTGTTGGATTAAAGACTTATGATATACAGGTGCTGGTCATATAAGTAGAATATCTTCAAAAAGTTGATTTATTTCACTAATTCCATTCAAGAAGTGAAACTTGTATAATGTATACATTCATTCCACACAGACTGATATATTTCAAGTGTTTATTTCTATTAATTTTGATGATTATAACTGATAACCAATGAAAACCCCAAATTCAGTATCTCAGAAAATTAGAATATTACTTAAGACCAATACAAAGAAAGGATTTTTAGAAATCTTGGCCAACTGAAAAGTATGAACATGAAAAGTATGAGCATGTACAGCACTCAATACTTAGTTGGGGCTCCTTTTACCTGAATTACTGCAGCAATGCGGCGTGGCATGGAGTCGATCAGTCTGTGGCACTGCTCAGGTTTTATGAGAGTCCAGGTTGCTCTGATAGTGGCCTTCAGCTTTTCTGCATTGTTGGGTCTGGCATATCACATCTTCCTCTTCACAAACCCCATAGATTTTCTATGGTGTTAAGGTCAGGCGAGTTTGCTGGCCAATTAAGAACAGAGATACCATGGTCCTTAAACCAGGTACTGGTAGCTTTGGCACTGTGTGCAGGTGCCAAGTCCTGTTGGAAAATGAAATCTGCATCTCCATAAAGTTGGTCAGCAGCAGGAAGCATGAGGTGCTTCAAAACGTCCTGGTATACAGCTGTGTTGACCTTGGACCTCAGAAAACACAGTGGACCAACACCAGCAGATGACATGGCACCCCAAACCATCACTGACTGTGGAAACTTTACACTGGACCTCAAGCAACGTGGATTCTGTGCCTCTCCTCTCTTCCTCCAGACTCTGGGACCCTGATTTCCAAAGGAAATGCAAATTTTACTTTTATCAGAGAACATAACATTCCAGAAGATTCCAGTCTTTTTTGTCTTTATCCCAGGCGAGACGCTTCTGACGCTGTCTGTTGTTCAAGAGTGTCTTGACACAAGGAATGCGACAGCTGAAACCCATGTCTTGCAGACGTCTGTGTGTAGTGGTTCTTGAAGCACTGACTCCAGCTGCAGTCCACTCTTTGTGAATCTCCCCCACATTTTTGAATGGGTTTTGTTTCTCAATTCTCTCCAGGGTGCGGTTATCCCTATTGCTTGTACACTTTTTTTCTACCACATCTTTCCTTCCCTTCACCTCTCTATTAATGTGCTTGGACACAGAGCTCTGTGAACAGCCTCTTTTGCAATGACCTTTTGTGTCTTGCCCTCATTGTCCAAGGTGTCAATGGTCATCTTTTGGACAACTGTCAAATCAGCATCTTCCCCATGATTGTGTAGCCTACAGAACTAGACTGAGAGACCATTTAAAGGCCTTTGCAGGTGTTTTGAGTTCATTAGCTGATTAGAATGTGGCACCAGGTGTCTTCAATACTGAACCTTTTCATAATATTATAATTTTCTGAGATACTGAATTTAGTTGGTTTTCATTAGTTGTCAGTTATAATCATCAAAATTAAAAGAAACTTTAAATTTTTAACACTTGAAATATATCAGTCTGTGTGGAATGAATGTATACATTATACAGTGTATACAAGTTTCACTTCTTGAATGGAATTAGTGAAATAAATCAACTTTTTGAAGATATTCTAAGTATATGACCAGCACTTGTACAACGTTTCGTCTTCATTGTGTGCTCTTTAACACAGCATAGCCATGACAATTATACATTGACTGTGTAGGTCGAGTCTGAGTGAGAAGCAATTAGGGTCGAACTTGTGAAGAACTGTTTTTAAAGTCTTGGAATGTGCCTTTGAATGTTTATCTGTGACATCTGCTTGTGCAAAACTTGGATTGGGTTGATTTTACCAAGTAGGACACATTTCTGGAACTTACTGAAATATTTAGGGAGGACATTTTTAAATTTCTCTTTACAATATGTTGAGTATTGTTGATGCATAACTCACTTAAGGCTTAGTGTGGCCCAGATAATGTATATTTATGGTTTATTTGGTTCATAACTAGCTAAAATGTGGCCGTGCAGTGGCCTGTTTGTGGACCACTGCCAAAATGCCTCCATTTCATGCAGCATGTGGACCACATGAGGAAAGTGAGGAAGACCAGGGTTAGTATAAAAATGAACTGTGACCCACATTAGAGCCAGTTTTGGTTTATTTGGTTGGCTTATGCAGCAATGCTAAGACTTACTTGAGGCCCAAATCTGGCAAACAGGAGTGAACCACCCAAATGCCATCAGTCTAAACAGTGGGCCGGAGCAAGGTGTCGGATCTGAGCCAGAATTAAAATCAGTGTTGCCCAGATTGGGCCAGTTATGGTTTATTTTATTTATTTTCATGGCTGACCAACCCATTCTCACTCCCGAGGCGCCAAAAACTGCAGAACGGTCAAGCGCCTCTAGCGTCACTATGAAGACGTCAACGGCGCCCCTCGGCGTCACTATATCGACGAACTGGGACCTACATTGATTTCAATGGGAAACTTTTGGCGTCAGAACACAGACGCGAAGGACATGAGATGATCGCTATGAAATCACGTTCAGGAAGTCTCATTCAGCACACATCGCGATATTTGCCATCAGTTTACATATGCCGAAGGTTGGGTGAGTAGTCGTAAATACGCTGTCTTAATGTTTGTTTTAAAATGTGTCCTGTCTTCTTTATTAATCAGATTAGCGCCGTATGTTTATTCGCTTAATTATATCCGTCTTTGCGTTTCATTGTGTTTAACTAAATGAACACACCTGTTAACTGAGGCGATTAAACTCTGTCTGTCACGTGACATGTCAAAGACCTTCATCAGTTTTATATTCATATCAGGGTCAAAGATGTAAGTTGTATTTGTAGTAAAATCATAGTAACCACAACACTTACAACAGTTGTTGTAAGTTTTACTGTGATATTTTAAGTTAAAACACAGTAAACAGCATACTTACCATGTTTTTACCCTAGTAACTGCAGTTTTACTGTGATATTTGAAGTTAAACACAGTAAACAGGGTAACTTACCATGTTTTTACCCTAGTAACTGCAGGTGTACTGTCATATTTTAAGTTAAAACACAGTAAACATGACACTTACCATGTTTTTACTACATTAACTGTAGTTGTACTGTGATATTTGAAGTTAAAACAGTGTAAACATGACAATTACCATGTTTTTGCCACGGTAACTGTAGTTGTACTGTGATATTTGAAGTTAAAACAGAGTAAACAGGACAATTACCATGTTTTTACCACAGTAACTGTAGTTGTACTGTGATATTTGAAGTTAAAACAGAGTAAACAGGACACTTACCATGTTTTTGGCACACTAACTGTAGTTTTGCTGTGGCAGTTTCAGTAAAAAAGCACAATAACCACAACACTTATTATGCTTTTACTGCAGTATCTTTAGTTTGACTGTGATATGTATAGTAATAGCACAGTGATCACCAAACTTACTATGGTTTTACCACTGTAATGCTTTGATGTGCTTTTACAACAGATACCACATTAATCACTACACTTAGTATGCCATGCTTGTAATACCTTTTAATGTAAAAACCAAAAAAGAGTAAAAAATTAAAAAGTAATAACTAAAAGTTATTTTTTTAACCTCCTGCAGTTCATTCATATCAGTTTAGAACTTAAATATGTTGCTCACAGATCATTATTAACATTCTCTATATAATTGTATTTTCTTCCCCCCTTTTTTTTTTTTTTTTTTTTTTTAGCTGAGGA
>NW_026129313.1:0-8534 GCF_022985175.1 Labeo rohita
CTTTGAATACACCCAGCATCCTAGTTTTCAACGTTGAGTAATGTATCACAGACATATCTGACGAATCCTTTCATAAACAAAGTGTAGAGACAGTGTAAATAAGAAATTCACTGTGCAGTGATTATAATTTTGTGAGATCGCGATGAACTAAGATGAGTGACTGCTTAAAGGGATTTTAAGGGAGTTTGTAAATGAGATATTGATTTAATACAACAGTTAAATGTACAAGAAGTTAATATTAAGTGACTTACATTGTCTGACTATAACACTATTGCCTGATTTTACTCTATTTCATCTTCGAAAATAGTTTGAAATAAAGTCACAACTGAGCCGCTGCGCATCTCCATTCAAACACGGCGCTGTTTCATTTACGAATGAACATGCGTTTTCTAGTGAGTCAATGAACCAATTACCCATTCATAAAAATAATCACTTGCTTTATTCCTGAATTAATCAGCCGTTCGAACGAATCAAATGAATGATTCAGAAATTAAATCAGTGACTTACCGCCACCTACTGGCAGTATTAGTTTCATTTTTATCTTCTTTTTAGTTTTAAATTCAGAAGATTTCATCTCAAATTAATCCAAATGGATTTATTGATGCTTTCCAATGTAAAATCATTTAAATTTCTGTTCAAAATATTTAAAACATTAATCTCAACAAGTTTATGAATTTGATTGCACTTATGCCATCTCTTTCCATCACTTATACTTTCTCTAAAAAGAAAAGAGTTTTTATAATAAACTTTGAAAAATCAAAATCTGTTTGATTTTTTAATGCATTTACTGAATGAAAGTTTAAAATAGAAAATAGTGGTTTTCATCTTGCCACTTTCTTGGTAAAGAAAACACATTTTTACTCAAATTAATCCAATTGGATTATGTATAATCATTTTCTGTTTTTAAGATCAAATGTCTTAAATTTATTTAGACTCAAAATCATCTGTTTAGCTGTTTTAAATCACTGTTTTAAATTATGTATAATCATTTTCTGTTTTTAACTGTCATTTTGAAATCAATTTTTTCATTTTTAAATCATTAAATCAATCATTTTACATTTTTTGTTTTATTGTTGTGATCATTGTTTTTATTTTGTTGATTATTATTGTTTTTATTATTGTTTTTATGATTATTCTACTTCCTTTTATGTAAAGCACTTTGAATTACCTTTGTGTATGAAATGTGCTATATAAATAAACTTGCCTTGCCTTGCCTAGACTAATGCATCATTTTGCATCACAAGGCCTTTATTAACACCTTGGAGCCGTGTCAAGTAGTTTAATGACGGATGGATACACTTTTTTGGGATTCACAAATGGGCACTATTCACTGCTGTTATACAGCTTGGAAGAGCCAGGACAATTTAAAATATAACTGTGATTATGTTCATCTGAAAGAGAAATGTCCTCCTGACTGACCTGTATGCATTAGAATATTTGCTCTTCTTTGATGCCACTATTTTCACTGTTTTTATACTGTACAAACCATATTTTCTGTCACCCTATACCAACCCTACACCTAAACCTACCCGTCACTGGAAACTTTTTTTCAGCATTTTTACTTTCTCAAAAAAAAAAAAAAAATAAAAACTCACTCACATTTTGTACCCATGGGGACCCCAATTTAGGTCCTCACCATGACACGAGTCCCCATGAGTCTGTGTGTATTCAGGTTTAAGTCCCTACAAGGATATATAAACCAAATGCACACACACACATATATACTTCAGATCAGACGTTAAACCAAGGTCTTGATTCTCTGTGGTGATTCAATGTCACTTCTTATAAAGAGTAGGGGTGTAACCCCAGTGTTCCTGGCCAAATTCCCTCCTTTGGTCTTTATCAAATATTGCCGCCTAATAATCCCAATCCTTTGAACTGGCTCTACCACTCTGATTCCATTGTTGAATGACTAGCATCACATCATCAAAATGCATGCTGCACAATGGGGGTTAAAATTTAGCTTCATTATAGTTGACTTTTTGCTACTAAGCAATTATTTGAAATATCTATAATTAAAACAAAACTGTTTGTGTGTGTGTGTGTGTGTGTGTGTGTGTGTGGTTGTCTAGGCATATGTTGTTTGTGTAATATTGGCACAACTTGCTCAACCTCAAGCCAAGACATTTCAAAAGAAAGTACAGCTCTTTCCTCTCAAGAAGGGCCTAGGCAGGAGATAGAGAACAAAACTTTTATCAAACTATTTCATTAGTGGTGCTTGCCAAATGCAAAACATCACTAATGAATTCCACCATAGTTCTTCTAGTTTCAGGACCTGAGCTAACTCAGTTTTTATAATTCTTTATGTTTAATTTTTAAAAAAATATATTATTAAGTTGGCTTGAGAAAGCCAACTTACTGATATGCTATTTTCTTCTGAGACTAAAATTATCAACTCTAACTCGTCCTAGAGCTTTAACTCTACAAACTCCAAACTCAGCCCAGATCTTCAAACTGATCTGAAGTTAGTTGCTGTATCTTTTCTAACTGATCGGACTTACGATTTTCCTAAAAATGGCGATTAAATTTGGGAAGAATCCCATAGACTTACATTGACAGAATGTTCAAATGAGCCAACACTATTCAAATTCCAACTGTCAAAACTCCCAGAATCCTTTGAGACTCAATCAAACTTCCCTTCTATGTACTGTATTTCTAATCCGTTAAAACTCATTCAAACTCTATCTATCTATCTATCTATCTATCTTTGGCTAGCAACCAGAATCATGCTAGTAACTTGCTAACAATGCTAGAAACATGCTAGCAACTTGCTAATCATGCTAGAAACATGCTAGCAACTTTGCTAATCGTGCTAGAAACATGCTAGCAACTTGCTAATTGTGGTAGAAACATGCTAGCAACTTTGCTAATCATGCTAGAAACATGCTATCAACTTGTTAATCATGCTAGAAACAAGCTAGCAACATGCTAACAACTTGTTAATCATGCTAGAAACATGCTAACAACTTTGCTAATCATGCTAGAAACATGTTAGCAACTTTGCTAATCATGCTAGAAACATGCTAGCAACTTGTTAATCATGCTAGAAACATGCTAACAACTTGCTAATCATGATAGAAACATGTTAGCAACTTTGCTAACAACTTGCTAATCATGCTAGAAACATGCTAACAACTTTGCTAATCATGCTAGAAACATGTTAGCAACTTTGCTAATCATGGTAGAAACATGCTATCAACTTGCTAATCATGTTAGAAACATGTTAGCAACATGCAATCAAATTGCTAATCTTGCTAGAAACATGCTAGAAACATGCTAACAACTTGCTAATCATGCTAGAAACAGACTAGCAACATGCTAGTAACTTGGTAATAATGTTAGAATCATACTAACAACATGTTAATTATCTATCTATCTGTCTATCTATCTATATCTGTCTATCTGACAGATTGCCTTCAAACTTTAAAACTTCAAAATACTTCTGAAAACCATCCAAACTTCAAACTTCTTACATATTTTAAACTTTTTAAACTTTTCAAACTTTTTCAAACTTTCTGGTCCGGCTTTCTCAAGCCAACTTAAAGTTTGTCTTGACGAACTTTTTTATCTAGTTATTATTATTATTATTATTATTATTATTATTATTATTGTGCATTCCAAAGCAATATCATTTAAACTGCAGTTGGATTATTTTGATTAAGCAATTTGATTTTTTTTTTTTTTAAGCAAAAGCAGATAACTCCAACAGTCATTTTTGGCAAAAGCTGATAAGCATTTCATATTTCATAGTTAAACAAAAACACTTGTTTAATCTTTGTAATCTTAATCTCCTCAGCTGACAATGTAGACGCCTGACTAACTTTGTTGTTGTGATTACATGCAATACAGAGAGCTTTTGCAAAAAGTGTTTATGGTTCAGAACATCCATATGGAGAATAACGTACGACAGTCCAATCATTTGTTTTAAAATGTGGCATTTATTGCTTTTTGCTAATTAAATATTCATATGAAAACAATCTTCTCTTTTCATTGCATTGTGTTTTGGATTGAATATCTTTCAAAGATATTATCAAAGATAAAATGTAAATAAACTAAAACATGTAATGGGAGTAAGAGGTCAGTCTGAAAACACAAGTAAAAAAAACTTACAAAAAAATACATTTATCAAGCTAGTCATGATACCCAAGCAAAGGCAGGTTATATACCAGATTATAACTGTCAACTGTGTGTGTGTGGTTGTCTGGGCAGATATTGTTTGTGTAATACTGTGTAATACTTGCTAAACCTCAAGCCAAGACATTTCAAAAGAAAGTACAGTTCTTTCTCCTCAAAAAAACCTTTTCATTAGATTCAACTAATTAGTAATTCTTTTAAAAGGATGAATCATTACTATCCAAAACCTTACAAAACATCAATGATGTAAGTCATTACTAGTGAGTTATCATGATCTTAACTTCAATTCTGTTCAAAATAATTAGTAAATCCTTGAAGGATTTGATAATACTTAAGTTATTACTAGTGGATAACCATGAATTCACTTTAGAATAAATTATACAATTTGCATTATTCTCATTAAAAACCTGTATATAATAGTAGTTACTGATTAACTAATAGTGAATTACCACATTTAACTAAGTGCTTTTACTTAGTAAGTCATTATTAGTTTGATTGAACAGTATTATTGAAAAGTATCATAAAATGTTACCCAAAATAGTTTGTTTGATTTAATATTTAATGTACCTAATTTCATTATAACTTGACTTGAGATCATGCACACATTTGACATGGATTGGCAGATTTGATAATTAATGACTCACAATTAGAATTTGACTAATTGGTGCTAATTTGAAATTGACTGGTAAGAAGGATGATTTGAGATACCTATAAAAACATTTTGACTAGTCAAAACTGAATTTAAGTTATCTGTAATGATGTCTTCACATGATCAGAATTATTTCAAATAATCTGCTGTAAATTATGTGCAATAAAGTGAGGTTGATGCCATATTTATTTTACAAGGCTGTGAAGAATAGAAGTACAAAATACAAGAATTACAGTTAAACATGGATGTTTTACAGTTATCAAGTAAAATATCATTATAAATTATTGCGCCATGTGCATCATTTTGTCTTCATAAAATCACATGCTCTGTCAAACATTATTTTGTGCTGTAACTCTGAGACACAAGACATTTGATGTCAATTTAGTAACATTCACTGAAGCATTTATTTATCATTAGAATTTGCACACTGTCAAATTTTACATCATGAATGCAACAAAGATAATTTTGCTATTGAGTTCATAGTATTGATTGTGAACACTATATAAAACTGAAAAAGATCCCATTGCAAAACAACTTAATAAAAATACTACCAGCAGGGGCGGATCTACCGGGGTGACACGGGGTGGCAACTGCCACCCTAAGAAAAAGCTCTGCCACCCCAGAATTATCACACTTTTCAGAAGCGGTGATGACGGTTTAAGGCAAAATAATGGCAAAAACACGTCTTTCAATAAACAGTTCACGATAGTTAGACGCGCCCAGTGTAGTCGGCTTCATTAACAAATGACTCTTATGAACCGGTTCTTTCTGATTCAAAAACACAAAGCGCTGCTCAGTTCATTAACGAATTGTTTTTACATTTGTTCGTAAATCTGATAATAATTGCTGCTTTTCGGCTAACTCGTCCTCTGAGAAATCTAATTCCGTCCGAATATGTCTGAGATTCATTGTTTGTGATCTGATTCTCCGACCGCTTGCTCCACTTTCATCATGGACATAGGCCTTTTTGCCAAATCTGACGAAACAATAACGTGAAATCAATAAGAAGATGCCGATCACGGAAACTGATAGCAGAGTTAGGTAGGAATCTAGTAGTATTGCAGTTTTCTCGATTGCTAGCAAGTATAAATTCCCGTGTTTCGTTCAGCTCTCTCTTCTCTCCGTTGTTAGGACGCAGAGATTCTGATTGTTGTGTCATCAGTTTTGCTAATGTTTAACATAGTTTAACTCATTGTTAAACTTTTTGAGAAATGTGTCTTTGTTTTGAGAACTGAATGAATGGTTCGGGAAAATGTGCCAGCTAAAATAAGTTACACATAGAGTACATCAGATTATGGAAATTTCACTACTCTATATGTACAGTAAACTGTAGCACATGTTGTACAGCTATAAACGTGTGACTGTCAAATTTTGATCTGTAACCATTTTTTTTAAAGTATGTGTACTGCGTTTTTGCAGAACTGAGAAATGACTGCCTAGAGATATAGTATTGTGTCAGAAGACCAAGAAACTACTATAGTACTGTGTATACTGTAATGAAATTTGGCCAAATGTGCAGAAAAATGTGCATTATTATTATTTTTATTTTATTTTTTTTCTCTGGACTGTATTGTGGTATTGTGGCATACCAAGTTCATATACAATTCTTTGTTATTTGAACTTTTCTAGTGATTATTATCTACTGCAAGATTACTTTACAGTAGTAAAATGAAAATAATTTTTTCCCCCCAAAAGTATCTGTATCTGTTTTTGTTATAGTGTTATTGATCTCGTGAGTTTTGGAAAGTCATCAGTGCATTTAAATTGTGTGTAAGCATTTCAGAACACCTGTGATAACTAGATTGAAAAGTTTGAAAGACAAGTGTATGCTGGCTTGACTTAAAGTCTTGTTTAAAAACATAAAGAGTTTGGTCAGATGTTCTAGGTTTGCTAAAGGGTTGCTAGGATATTCTGGGTGGTTGCTAGGCTCTTGCTATGCAGTTGCTGGGGTGTTGCTAGAGTACATGGTTGATAGTGTATTCTGGGTGATTACAGACATTTCCACCTCTGTTAATAATAGAAAATCGAACACTGTTTTCAAAACTGATCCAGTTTCAGTGCTCTCATATTATTGTATTTCTTTCTAATGTTAGGATATTCAAATGTTTTTGTTGCTCTTAAACTTGCGCTAAAACGTAATTTATACCATCTAAGTAGCCTATGTAATTTTAATAGAACTTCATGTCTTCTTTAGTGATACAAGCTCAGAAACATTTATAACCTGTTGAAGATTTTTATGTTGTGTATTGACTTGGTTCCATGATGGATATTGAAATGTTATTTATTTTTCATTTTAAACAGTATAGATGATTACCTAATGGTAATGCAATATTTGTGAACACAGCTGTGTATCTCAGACTATAAATCCCCTAAAACTATGCATGGGGCCTGCTTTGGTGTTGCCACCCCTCATAGACCCCATGCCACCCCTTTGCCACCCTAAAAATTGTTTTCTAGATCCGCCCCTGACTACCAGTAACCGAATGTGGTTGTGCCATGCTAAAGGTTTGGTGAGAGTTGACTGCTCCTTTCCATTTGTGCATTTGGGCCCAATCTGTATTTCAAAAGATGAATACAGCACCTCCACCGATTTAAAGCTTTGAAAGGGAATTAGAGAAACTTAAGCACCGAACAGTGAATCACAGTGAAGTGTCTTCAGATGCATGGTTGTGTAACCAGAGCATAAAAGCTTCCATCTCTGGTATTGTCCTTGGCAATATGGCACAGAAAGCCATTATGTGTGTTGAAAAGCTTCCCTACAAGGCCATCATTTTTCGCACTACAGGGTGACAAAGAACACATCAGAACACCAACAAAGACATACACAACATAACATTATATTTTAATTTCAATAAAACAGTTGTCATTTCTGAGATGGGTTAAATTCTTTTTCACTTGAAGCCTGCAAACTTCAACTTTTCATAAAGTATAAAGTGGCATAACATGGTAAAGTATGGGGTCCCATACTCAGAATTTGTGCTCTGCATTTCACCCATCCAAGTACACACACACAGCAGTGAGCAGTGAACAAACACACACATCGTGAACAGTGAGAGCCTGGGGACCAGTTGGGGATTTGGTGTCTTGCTCAAGGGTCTCACCGTGGTACTGAGGGTGGAAGAGAGTGCTGTATATTCACTACCCTACTTACAATTCCTGTCGGTACGAAGACTTTAACCCATGACCATTTTAAGGTTACAGGTCCGACTCTCTACTCATTAGGCTATGACTACCCCCCCTTACTTACTTTTTTTGCGAAATTTGTATTTTTGTATTGACACCAACCTACACACGTAGTATTTGACTCCAGGAAACCTCTTTGATTCGTCATATGAGAACATGTTCCCCTGGGCCCCCTCCAGCCATTTCCAACCATGTCCTTCACATGGATCAACCAGAACCTGCAGATTATTTATACAGTAATTACTGAAAAAATAGAGGCCTCATCTCCTTGCCTACAAATGTCCTGCATGTATCTGTTAAATGTCCTGCATGTATTTGTTATAATTTGTCACTAATAAAAATAATGTACTGCACTGAGGTACCTCATAGCTATTAGCCTGATGCCGTCCTCCATTATATTCATAATTGCAGTGTTGATCCTTTACAAACCCACTGTGCCACCCGCTGTCAGGTCCAATGGCTTTGCACACAGCAAGCTGGGCATTAGAACGAACAGCATCTGTAAACCACATGGATTGATGGGTTAATTAAGCCCAATTATTTGAGAGGATCAATTTTTGATCTAATG
>NW_026129313.1:9034-69718 GCF_022985175.1 Labeo rohita
GGCAAAACAATACTTCGCCAGGCCTTCTTCTTCTTCTTCTTCTTGTTTAATGGCGACCAACTCCTTAGGAGCATTACCGCCACCTACTGTACTGGATGTTACATTAAACTTACATAGGTGATGAGTCTGAATTTTGAGAAAGGACAAAAACAAAACAACAACAACAACAAAAAATATATATATATATATATAGATACTCCCTTTAATCTATGGAGCACTCAGAGCACATGCTCATGATACCGCTGCATGTTCAGCTCCTCTACCACTTACAATTAGCTCTACATGCTCCAGATTAGGTAGAGTATTTCCGCCAGGCCGGTTTGGTGTAGGTCTCCTTAAATGGCCACCAAACAGGAAGTAACCCATGAAGCAGCAGAGGGAGCGGTGACAGAGAGTCAATGGGTGAGGGCTCCCTCTGCTGGCGTGGCGTTACACCTGTCTTCCACAGAGAGCTTACTAGCTGACTGTCTCTTTCCTTTAGCGATTTCTTTATTGAATGATTACATAAAATTAATATAGTTATGAGAGTAAATATGATTTTAGAGGCATTTATGGTCAGTTTTTGCAATAAATACCTGTGACTGTACTTTTATTTTGCCTGTTACGTGTTGGATATTGTTCAGAAGTGCACAAATGCATGCAGACCATTAAATTAAGACAAACAACTAAAAGCTGTGGAGGACCCTGTATGTCATATGTAATATGAAAAAAAGTTATGCTAAAGGCAACCTGTGCATCAAAAAAGTTATGCTAAAGGGGTACCTTGAGTGTCAAAAATCGACACCAAGGGGTCCTGACCAAGTTTTAGTATGTGACGAGTCGGGAGTGAGAATGTGTTTACTGGGTCACGAGTGTGCTGGATGATTACTGACGTACAGCAGGGCAAACATATCAGAGTAAAGAGCTTAGGGGAACGTTATAAAGTTATGGGAATGTTAAAATAACATTCTACAAACCAAAACTAACAACAACTTTCCTGACTATCTAAAAACAAACCAAATAACGTTCTGGGAACCAAAAATTGTTAGCAGAGCTGTTTCTGGCTCGGCACCAGTCAAAGCACAAAGGCAGATTTGAATAATCTGATGATAATTTCACCGGTGTGAGATTGTATCTATTGTAATAAAACATTAGACTAACATTAAACAAACTAATCTAATAAAACACTTGATCATTTACATAATATAATAGCAATTCCACGTTAATACATTTGAAGAAAATAATACTCACAGAGCACAAGAGGAAGTTGTCTGAGCTCCATACTCGCTGAATGTAAATACATCATTATGAAAACAGCTAATATCTGCATTACATAAAAGTGCCATCAAAATATTGTTCCATTTCTCTTGTTCTAGGATGCCAGCCACTCGCACTGACATCAGAGGTGGATCCATCACACTGGCAATCATTCTCGTCAGTCTTGGCCCAAGTTCCGCTACTGCAGGATGGCAGACATGGCATGAGCAGGCCCTGGCTTGGCAGATATCACGTCAGAGGGCTCTGATTTGGCAGGCATGACGTAAAAACAACTCCTGATGCGGTGTGAAAATCGGGGTGTGAAAATGCGCCCGTGTTGCAGTCATAATATGATGTGACTTTGACAAAGTGCCGTGTTCCTGCTCCATGAAACCCATAGTGAAAGCAGAGCCACTCAATAATAAGGCAAAGTCAATATATTGATCGAGAGTCCAGTGTGGGTTATGATATGGCACTAAACAAGTAATTTTTTCATTTAATCTAAAATGAAAAATGTCCTTGAGAACAATGTCAATAAGGTCTACCTGGTGGCACAGTATGGAAGGCGAATGAGATGAGATGCTGGATCCATAGTTGGTCTGGTGATTGGAAAATCCACTGGATCTGTAGTAGGAAAAGTCTTCTGGAACAGACTGGAGCGTGACAATGAAGATCCGAATGCAAGCTTTTATTAAAACAGTTCGTAGTCAACACATATATTTTGAGCAGGGGGGGCTGAGAGAAAAAAAAGGGGCGGGGGTCGAGTATTGCCAGGAGCTAAGTTATAAGTGTGCAATAAACAGGCTTGGTCCTATAGTCGGTTTTACAAGGCCTTTTTATAGAAATAAAATCAATGAAATAACTGAGTTGGTCTGTATTGTTGCTGTGCTTTCATTCAAATATAACGCTGAACCACAAATTGAGCATTTGTTTTAACTGTTTTTAATTCATTTTAGACATACTCGTTAATATTTAATTTGGGTACAGACGTGTTAAACAAAAAAAAAATAAAATAAAATTATCAAAGTCATGACAAATGTTTTTTTTGTTTTTTTTTTAAATTGGTATAATATAAAAGAAAATTTACACACTTAAGTTTATAAAATAACAAGTTGAAACGACTATTAGAAGTTAGAAGTGTTAATTTGCCTAAAATAAAAACAAACAAAAAAACGTAATAATACTAACCAAAATAGGATTAATGCGTATGCCTATAACCAAAGCACAACATCTACAAAACACAAAGTGCACAACTGCAGGCTCCTGGCGACGCTGGCGAGAGAGAGAGAGAGAGAGAGAGAGAGATAAACACTGTATAAACAATTTTATATCTGATTTTTTTTGTAAATTACACAAATAATTATAAAGAATCAAAAGTAATAATGAATTTAATATGATTTTTTGAAGTGCAAAAACTGAAATGAACCGCGTTGAACACTGTTGTCTGATTTTGCTGCATTTCCTCAAAGGAAATATTCGAAACGAAGCCACAGTTTCGCCACAGGCATCTCCCAGCAAACACAGCGGTGTTTCGTTTATGAATGAACCTGCGTTTTTTAATGAATGTAGTGAGTCACTGAATGAATCAACTGTTTGAACGAATCATTAAACGAATCATTTGACAAAGACTGCCATCTACTGACAGTTTTAGTTTCATTTTTTTTAAATAATTGTAGTTATTTAAATCATTAAGTATTTCTTTATTCAGAACTTTATATTTAAAACATTGATTTCATCTTTTTAATTTAATTTTAAATGTTAGTTATTATTTCCATCACTGTATATACGCCAATAAACTTTATTAGTATAGCCTAACCATCAGCATATGATCCTCCACATGCAATTTCCAGACACAACTGCAGACTGAACGGCGACAGCACACAGAAATGAACTCATACACATAGACCTATCAGCTATAATGTCCTATTAAGAAACATTACTGTCTTACCTTTACTGCCTGCCTGTATGCAGAACTCCAAATGTGGCCTTTCTCTCTGGGCTGATGCTGATGAAGTCACGCATGAGGGCATCAATGTCCAAACTGTCCAAAATATCTCCATGAACATGCATCAGAGCAAGGTGGGTCAGTCGTTTTTGCGTCATGGTTGTGCGTAACCATGTCTTCAGACGGCGGAGAGCAGAAAATGTTCTCTCTGATGAAGCAGCTGAGATGGGGACACTTAGAGTTTGATGAGGTTTTCAACTTTTATTGAAAAGAGCTCTTGTTTGTGGATGGAGTTTAAACATGGTTGTTGTGATGTCTTTTACTGTATCGATGGAATCACTGTAAAGATCTCCCATCATTTTCAGCTGGATCTCCAGTCTTTGTTTGTCAATCTGATGTGGAAGGTGAACAGAATCTACATCTACAATTTGCTTCTTGTTGGCTGCCGTTATAAGCATGTTTTCTCTGAGAGCTGCTGTTTTCACACCATCTTGATCAAATCTCCTCTGTACTTCTGCTCTGACCAAGTCCACAGCTTCATAAAATTCTCGTCTCCAAAATGAGTGTTGTGCAACTTGTGATTCTGCCTCTGGCTCTGCTGTGTGTCGATAGCGTGTTGGGGTTTTTGGCATCCTTTTCTCATCTGGCATTTTAAGTCCTGCTGAGGATACAGTTGGTAGCATTTTATCCACCACTGCATCATGCTGAAGGGCCTCCATGCGTCAAGCGGTTCAGCACACTTAAGGGCGCCCAGTGCACTGGCTTTGGTTTGCTGCAAACTCCTGGCCGCCAACTCACATGGCTCGAATATTGCTTCACAACAAAGGAGCCCATAATAGGTTTTTGCTTTCATTGCTTGCTTGTGCAAGCCTCTGATCTTCGCTCTGATATCTCCTCTAACACTCCTGTCCTCCTTAAGCTGCTCCATTGTTTTGGTTATTTCTCTGTAGCCACTACACACACGTTTGATAGCTGTTGTTCGTATGCACCATCTTGTTGGACATATGGCCAGTAAGGTAACTACATCATCACAGCCAAACACTGACTGATAGAGATCCTTGCGTTTTGCTGACTCACGGATTACCACAGCTACACTCTGAACAAAGTTACCTGAATCCGCAATGAGACCCACCTCACGTGCAGCCTCCTGAAGAACTAAGTCAAGTGAATGGTTGGCACAGTGGACGAAGAAGGACTCTGGGCATGTTTTTTTTTAGCCACGCCTGAACACCCAAAAACCGTCCTGACATGTTAGAAGCTCCATCGAAACAATATCCATGGAGACGCTCTAATGGGACGTTCAGCCTGAGAAATACATCTTTGATGCACCTGAACAGGGTCTCTCCACTGCTGTCAGGGGCACTGTAAAATCCAAGAAAATCAGAGTGACCATCAGCTGTCAGTCCATAAAACAGACTATTTGAGGCACAGGATACAATCTTACGTTGATTTGCGCAGGCATACTGTTGAATGATTTCATTCTGGATCGTGTCCAAGAGCCAGTTATTTCTCCTTTCAACCCACTGTCCCACCGCTCAAGCATCAGTTCATAAAAAATGCCATCACATGTGCTGTCACCCCGAAAAGCCACCCCCTTTTTTCCTAGGAAGAGAACTGACCTGAACATTAGCTCCAAAACATGCCTTGCTGTATCTTGAGCTTGGCGGGCAGCATCAGATAAAATAGCAGTAATTGGGGTGTTTTGTCCAGCGACAGCGATTTTTTGAATGGCATCGCAATGAAGTTTAGACTTCGCATGTACGTTGAATTTTTCTGTGGCTTTCCACCAGTTTGTGAAGCCTCCCTTTACAAACCTGCTGTCAAACCTCACACTATCTTCATTAATGAGACGTTTTTCCACTGCTTTCACACAGCTAAAACAGACAACGCGATCACCTTCCTCAATGTAATGCAGCCACCTCCATTTGTTGGACCAGTAACCGAAAGAATGAATTTTGACCGATTATTACTATCAGTTAAACGGTTTAAAATGTTATATATACACAACAACACAGAATGAATTTTGACATATATATATATATATATATATATATATATATATATATTTAATTATTATTATTAATATTATTATTATTAGTAGTAGTAGTAGTATAAAGTTTTGCGGCATAAATATGCTACACATACGCAATTTGTTAACTCATGGGGCGTTATCACGTGCAACCACACGTGCCTTCAGACGTATTTTGCCGAATAAGCAAAATGAAGCGAGCGAAAAGAAGTACTGTGTGGGACCATTTCGACAGAAAGGCCAACGAAGTGACTTGCAAAATATGCTACGCGGTATTAAAATACACCAGTAGTACAAGTACGATGCAATATCACTTGCGAAGCAAACATCCACAAGCATTGTGCAGTGAAGGACAACAAACATTGCCCTCAATGTTATCAGGGAGAAGATGTGATGCACGGCGATCTGAAGAGATAACTCAGAGAATCTGCTCAATGATAGTTAAGGACATTATGCCCATCAGTGTCGTCTGTGGTGAAGGTTTTCGAGAGCTGCTGAGCTATATTGAGCCTAATTACGATATCCCATCAAGACCTACTATTACCCGTAGAATTGAAGCCTGTTTTGAGGAGAGGAAAAAAAAAAAAATCGCTTAAAACACAACTCAGTTGCACAAAGTTTGTGGCCCTTACGACTGACTGCTGGACGGCACTTACAACGGAAAGCTATATAACAATAACTTGCCACTACATAGATGAGAACTGGCAAGTTAATTCAGCTGTCCTACTAACACAGAGTATGACAAGCAGACACACAGCTGAGAACCTCACAACTAAACTAGTTGATGCGGTGGAGACCTGGGGTCTAAATGGGAAAGTGTCTGCTTGTGTTCATGACAATGCACGCAACATCGTGGCTGCAAACTCTCCAGGACGGGTGAACTGGGACTCGGTTCCCTGTTTTGCTCATACACTGCAGCTCGCTGTAAATGATGGATTTAATGTGTTTGTGCATCGTGTTATTATTGCAGCTGGGTGGCTTGTCAGCCACTTCAACCACAGCACACCTGCTTGCAAGGCACTGGAAGCTAAACAAGAACAAATGAAGCTTCCGAAACACCAGCTCATTCAATCGTGTAAAACACGATGGAACTCTGTGTGTGACATGTTCGGGAGACTTCTTGAACAAAGATGGGCTGTTACAGCTGTTCTGTCTGACAGAACGGTAACAAAGCTGCAAGATGCCAGAACCCTCGAGATGCGAGACGAATACTGGCAGATAATGGCTGAGATTGCGCCAGTGCTGGAAACTTTAAAATGTGCAACCACCGTAATGTCAACATTTGCCCCATCACATTCAGCCTCCTGAACACACACCTGATGAGAGCCGAGGAGGACAGCCACAGAGTAACAGAGTTCAAGGCGAAGGTTCGGCAGTCCTTAAGTGACTGCATGGAGGTAGATGATGATAATTTTTATTATAATTATTATTATTTATTAATTAACTAATTATGAGGATATTGCTTGCCATAGATTGACTCAGATGAGTTGATGGCCAAACCAGCGCTGATTGCCTCTGTCCTGGACCCTTGCCATAAACATGTTCGTTTTTTTGCACAAGCGGAGAAAGAAGCAGCAAAAGCGAAACTTACTGAAATGTGCTCTGCTTTAGAAATGGCCACTACGGAAGGTGATGAGAAAGCGGTGTCTGCTGCCCAAGCTGAAGATACAAAACCCAGCCAGAGCAATGCCATGATGTTGCTCCTGGGCGATGACTACACCACTCCTCAACAAGCCACTGATTATGGAGCAGAGGTGGACATTTATATGAGAGACAATCCACCCTCTTTGGATATTAATCCTCTTGACTGGTGGAAAGCAAATGAACGGCGCTTCCCGAGACTGGCCATTCTAGCGCGGCATTATCTCTGCATTCCTGGGACATCTGTGCCATCTGAGAGGGTGTTTTCTGCCACGGGATTAACTGTCAATAGGTTGCGCTCCAGACTATCCCCACAGCACGTTGACATGTTACTTTTTTTTAAATAAAAACTAGACAGTTTGTGGTTTGAGGCAGGCCTGCTATTTTTTTTTTTTTAACCGAAAAACTTAGTAGCCCATGTCTGAAAAAAAATTGATATCAGCATGTTTTTGTTTTGTAATCTTAATTTGTTATTTAAGTAAAAAAAAAATTTAGTGCAGGCCTATTTATTTTATTCTTTTTATTTATATTAATTTGTTTTTCTCTGTTGTCGGAAACACTGCAGGTGCGTGAAAATTTGACGATGTGTGAATCCAGATTCTGTTCTTGATATGTTCTGTGTGCTGTTGTTCGCACATGTTAAAATAAAAACTGAAAAAAAAGTTTGTATATTTAATCAGACACTCCTCAGTTCTATTTTCATTCAATTCTAATTTAATATTCTAATCTGATCAGTTAACGATTAATGTTCGGATAATGAATGGCTGTTGTCGGTTGGGAAAATTAATCTTGTCAAAATTATTTCTTATGTTTTGTAAAAGTGGTGCCAGATTTAGCATGGGAATCTCTTCTAACTCCCTGCTTATCTTGATACCCAAATATTTTATCCCTCTTGGGATCCATCTAAAGCCAAATTTAGTTACCATATTTGCATTACATATTCCGGATATAGGCGCAGCCTCCGACTTTGTCCAGTTTATTTTATATCCAGACACTTTAGAATAGGATTGGACTGTCTCCATTAAGTAAGGTAAGGATTTATCTGGATCTTGTACCAAGGCCAAAATGTCGTCGGCATATAAAAACCACTTATGTTCTTTGTGGCCCCCCTGTACGCCTGGAATGTTTGTATTAGCCCTAATGGCAATGGCCAATGGTTCCAGTGTAATATTGAACAATAATGGCAACAGCGGACATCCCTGTCGTGTCCCCCTGGTGAGGTCAAAAGACGGAGAAACTTTACCATTGGTAATCACGCATGCCTTAGGGGTCTTATATAATGTTTGAACCCACTTGATGAAACAAGGCTCAAACCCAAAATCTGATAAAGTTGTGAATAGAAATTCCCAGTGCACCCGATCGAACGCCTTCTCTGCATAAGTGAGAGAGCAACAATTGGGTCAGGTTTTTCTCTATTTAGCCAGATTAAATAAAGTAGCGTTCTCATGTTATCGGTTGATGACCTATTCATCATAAATCCTACTTGATCAGGGTTTATAATGTTCGATAACACCTTCTTTAGCCGTAACGCAAGAATTTTACTAAGGATCTTGCAGTCTACATTAATCAAACTTGGGTGATAATTTGAGGGTTCGGAGGGTTCATGTATGTGTAACCCCTCCACCCGGGTCCTACTCTCACACCGCTCCGAGCAGATTAGTTGATGGAAAATTAATCCCAAATATCTTGATATATCTGGTTTGAGAAGCATTGAGATAAGTCTTGTTCATAACTTTTAATTTTATTATCTAATTCCTGTATTCTGTCATGATCCTCCCTTTTCATTTTAGATGCATAACCTATTATCTTCCCTCTGACATAAGCCTTAGATGCTTCCCATTCCATTGATCTTTTATCAATGCTTCCAGTATTTATTTTGAAGAAAGACTGTAAATCTTCTTTTAACGATAAACTAAAGGCCTCATAGGACAGCAGTAAGGTGTTTAATCTCCATCTACCTTTTCTCTCTGTGTCACAGCTAATATCAATTCCTAACTTCACGGCAGCGTGATCTGACAAAGCGATAGCATCTATTTTGCAGTGTGAGACATGCTTTGTCATGGTGTTTGAGATCAGAAACATATCGATTCTGGAGTGGGACTTATGACAATCTGAATAGAAGGTGTATTCCCTTTCACGTGGATTCACTAGATGCCAAATATCCACTAATCCATTATCTTCACTCATCATATGAATTGCTGCTCTGTCTTTAGGATATGTTTGGTCACTAGATTTACTTTTATCTATGAAAGCATCCCACACTTGGTTAAAATCTCCAGCTAGTATTATTTGGCCATTTATTTCTGCTAAAATCTTGTTTAATGTATAGAAAAAATTAGGATCCCCTATATTTGGTACGTAGATGTTACATAATACCACTGCAGTTCCATTTACCGTGGCCTGTAGACACATCATTCTCCCCTCACCATCTTTGAGCTCACCAGTCAAAATAAAATTTAGATTTTTGTTTACTAGTATAGCGGCGCAATTCCGCTTGCTGGAAAAAGAACTACGAAATACATGTCCAACCCACCCGTTCAATTTTAGAGCCACTTCCCCTTTAAAGTGTGTTTCCTGGATAAATGCAATATCTACTTTATTATGTTTAAAATAGGTCATAACTTTGCCTCTTTTTATAGGATTCCCACAGCCTTTTATGTTCCAAGACATACATGCTGTATTATTCCACACCATAGTGCCCTATGTAATATCAAAAAAATGCATAAATAAATAAATAAATAATAAATAATAATAATAAAAAGAAGGGATACAAAAGCCACCGTTGTGCACTGTTAAAAATAAATGTAATTTTACACGTAAATGTCTGTATTTTTTTTTTACAGTATTTTACCTTTTTTTTCATTATACGATGAAATACCTGCTGTTTTACAGATATTTTCTGTATTTTAAAGTTCCACCATTAAATTTACAGATAATTGCTTGTATTTTGATATTACATACATTTTCTGTTTTTTAAAAGGAAATTCTCTGTATTTTCACTATAATATAATGTGAATAATGTGTAATTTAACATAAAATGTCATGTAATAATTACAGATTATTCCTGTAAAAATAAGAAAAAATGGAACCACATATCATTTAGTCAAAGTGTTTTTATTACCATTGAAGGTCATTAATTATGTGAAGGTTAATGTGAGGTTTTAAGGTCATATAATAGTATTTGTACATACAATGTATTTTGTACATACAATGCTACATGCACTGTTAATTATTTTAAAATACTTTTATTTTACATTATACACTATTATTTTAACCTTGTCTTGCAAAAATATGTTCATTTTAATCAGATTTGGTGTTGTTTTCTGTCATGGCAGGTTTAAAGAGTGTGTGTACGCGCGCGCGCGCCCGTGCACAATCCGCTCATGAACGCAGATTCAAATTTGCCGCTAGTTTAGCTCCGCCCACGACGGTTGGCTGAGTTGTTTCTGTATCCACCTTATTTTGCAACGCGGAAGTAAATACGATGACGTACTTCCTCATAATGTGTTAGACTTCCGTTTCGCTAGCCGGTAGGTAAGGAGCGTTAGCAGCGATGTGGTGGGAGCACACGCAGAACACTATTAAACGCCGTGATGGTAAATATTTACCACACCCGCAGTGTATAACTAAGTGGGAGGATGAAATGAAGAAGTGGCCTTGCATAACTTATGAGGACATTTTCAATTATTTCGTGTTGTCACTCGGAGTAGACGGGTCTTCCATGCGAAAAGATAAAAGCACTGAGGCATATCAGTACCTACACAGCGGGAAAGTCGGTCGAGTGCTGGTACATGAAACAGACAGCGAATTCGTGTTTTTAAAAGCAGACGTGAAACCCAGTCAAAGTGGCGCAAATGTTCATTCAGCTTGGGTCCTTACTACAGCTAACGGGACAATTGAGACAGCTGGTTGCTCTTGTATTGCGGGACAGGGCAAATCCTGTAGCCACGCAGCTGCGATCCTTTGGAAGGAGTACACACTTAGTATATACTAAACCCACACAGGAAAATGTAAATTGTAATTTTTCATTACCGATGGCATTATAGTTAGGCTATATTATAATTATGCATGCTAAGATTGTAATTATATTACATTGTATTAAATTTAACTGCTCCATAAATGGGTACGTTTGTATGATGATTAGTGGAGTTACTAGACTCCAGTAGTTGTATTTTCCAAACGAGTTGCCATTTATTTTGACATAAATTTGTAGGATTAACTTCTTTTGTTTTGTTTTTAATTATCAGAATGGTCATTCTATCCAGTCCAGGTAAGTACAACGTTTAATCACGTGTTACAAGGCATCTTGGATAAAGGTAAGAAGAGTAAGCTACTGTAATACAGGTCCCTTAAAGTGTATCTAGTTGTATACTACTTAAAAAAAAAAACAAAAAACTGTCATGATCACTCACCTGCATGTTCCACTTATGTGACTGACTTTATTCTGTGAAACACAAAGTAACACATTAAGCATTACATTAGCTTCAGTCACCACTAATTTTTATTGTATGGACAAACTATGCAATGAAAGTGAATAGTGATGAGGTTAATATTCTGCCTAATTTTTGTGATGGTGAGTGACCAATGACAGGGTTTTAATTGTAGTTGTAATACTTCAATATAATTAAGATAAACAGTTTTTGAAAAACAGTGATCCATTAAAAGTTTGTTTGTGCAACAATGACTGATGGCTGTGTACTCGAGTAATATAATTAAATCAGTAAAATTTCAAATGGTGCAATGCTGCATCAAGGTGGGTGCAGAATGAAGGTGAGTTCTACATAATATTCATTAATAGAAAAAGAAACCTTTTAAGTTAATGTATTAAGTAACATCAAGTAAAATACATTAAAATAACTGTTGCATACATAACTGTTTCATTTACACTTTGTTGTATAGGTGCAGAATGCAGCGTCAAAGGGACTGACTGGGATATCATGCACAGACGAACAGCGCCACTGGAACTCAGGGACACACTGGAATTTGGCACCAAAGAGGCTGGCAGAGATAAGTTTTAAGCATCACAAATTTACGGATGACTTGCCTGGGACTTCAGCTGCTGTTTCTCAATCATTACCACCAACTCCTTCATTCATTTCTCACAGTGAGCTGAAGAAAACCTTATCAGAGGTTCATGTACCTGTAGGTAGCCTTCTGCACAAATGTATGTCAGCTGAACCAATAAATCTAACAGCAGGTACCACACAGATGCAGCCTCATGATGAGCATGGCCCTGATTTGCAGTGTCATAAATGCATGTCATTTTACCACACATATGTTGAATTGGATGAGGGTAAATTGAACAGCTTGGAAAATGTGACCAAAACACAAAGTGCCTCTCATGTATGGCATGACGCACGAAAATTGCGAATTTGCGAAAATTGCGAACTGTTCACCAAACCAGACAATTTTCTTCGAGAACACCTTTTCCCTAGGTTCCATGGCAATTCAGCTACTAGGTATGGTCAGGAGAATGAGGAGTTGGCTCGTGCATGGATTGAGAGCACTGGGTATGCTGTTGAGAAAAGAGGAATGGTAGTTAGCTGTAAGGAGCCATGGCTTTCTGCAAGCCCAGATGGAATATTAGACTCCTCAGAGCTGCTGGAAATCAGATGTCCTTTTTTGAGCAAAAACTCCACACATCTTACAGAACTGTACTCTAGCAAGCTCAGTGATTTAAAGATAGTGGATGGCATTCCTCAGCTACAACCCAAAGGATCCCGTGGGTACTACCTCCAAGTGCAATTAGGTATGTTTTGCACTGGCTTAGAGAATTGCAAGTTGCTTGTTTGGGCTCCAACTGAGCAACTTGTTATTGATGTGCCGTTAGATTTTCAGTATTGTGCTGAAGTAATCTCTAAATTGAAATCTTTCTATTTTACTCATATGCTTCCAAGAATTGCAGATGAATTTGACTGTGGAAGACTTCAGCTTTGCCTTAAGTATACTGACATGGGCAAGTAAGTACTGTTAACCTAATGTGACTGCATTGAGGAGCTAGGTAACTAGTACATGAAAACTGAAAAACCTTTTATCTGTGAAAGCACTTGTTGATAGTTTTAATGTAGTAATGAAATATTTTTTAGGTCCTTACAGTAGTTAAAATATGTCAAAACAAAAGGTAATCCTACAAATTCATGTCAAAATAAATGCCAACTTGTTTGGAAAATACAACAACTGTATTTGTAGACTGATTACAGTACTGCATAATATATGTGTGTACTTTTATTTATATATATATGTGTGCGTGTACAAAGTTTTATTGTGGATACAATTAATTGCTTGACACCCCTATTCAGAATGTTTTCCTTTTGTTCCATGAGTTTTGAAAAAGTGACAACTTGGCATCAGATGGCAAGAAATCAAAATAAATTGCATCTTGACATTTTGATTGTGTGTTTGTGTGTGTGCATATATAGGGAAAAAGAAGTAATATAAGATCCTGAAAATATTTGTGTAAAAGCAGTATATTTAATGGTTTGTGCATTGAAGAAGCCACAATGAATAATTCCAAACAACTACACAATGTACACCATTCTAATAAATTAAAATAAAAATTGCATATAAAGGCTTTTCATTAGTTTATCTAAATTAGTAGTAGTGAGTTTGTCGTTTAATATACACAATACTTTAATAATGTACAAATAATTATTTCTTGAAACACTGTCAAATCAGTGGAGTTCAACAACTGAAAGTGTAAATTATGTACAAATTATAAGTTTAAGAAACAGGGCAGATGGTGAACAATGTAGCAGTTTTTATTCTGTATCCTCATGGATGATGTCACCTTGCATGTTTACAAGCGCTGCACACACTCGGAGGATTTTGTCCATTTTGTGTGCCATGTTAATAGGGACAGTCTGGGAGACAATTTTGAACACCTTGAGCCGTCTGATAACTCTTTCCACATGTATACGAACATTTGCGATCCTCCTTGTGCCTGTAACATCCTCGTCAGACAACTGTCCACCTTTATGAGTAAATGCTGGCAAGACAAGGTTTACCTCTCTCTCAAACAGCAAATCACGAATGGTAAAGCCTCTGTCTGCCATCACTTTCGTCACCCGGCTGGAGACAGTCCAGAAAGCCAGATTCTTGGGTAATGAACTTGTCACTGCATCTTCCCCCATAAGCAGGGGAGATGAACATAATGAGTCCACAGGGGGCAATGGCAACTAAAAACTTCAGAGTATTGTTTGAATAATAATGACTGTACGACTCCCCTCTGAATTCGGCTTACTGCACTCTGGGACACATCAAAGCGTTCAGCAAGATCTCCCTGAAGTAAATTCAACTTCAGCTTCATCATGGTTATCAGAATTTGATCCATTATGTGCATCTTAAACTTCAAAGTGTAGAACTGCTGGAGAAATTTAACATGTTCTTTAAAGACACTAAGTGTGAAGCCAGTTACAGTAAAGAGCTAGTATCATTCTGGAGAATGGAAAGGGCTAAGGGATCTTCACTGTGGTACTGTGTTGCCTTGTGTGACTTTATTTTATCCCCTGAGGCATAAGTGTGGTCTGTCAATGCCTGGACCTCCCACTGAGTACAGGCATCACTGTACTGATGGGGCAGCTGCAAATGAACACTTTTGACTTAAATTTGGTCTCTTTTTAAAGAAGATAATCAGAATATTATTGTGAAATCATTAAAAAAAATTAAACTATAAAAAAAGTTAAAGAATTTACTGTAAAAATGTACTGTACTATTTTTTGTTGTTATATAAAATAAGAATTTTACAATATAGTTTTTAATCCAAAACTGCTATAAAATTAAAGCCTCCTGTTATGATGTAGATTTTGTTCAGGTGCACTCTTGATGTAAATTAATGTAATATTGGTCCTACATAATTTGTAACAAAAAAAAAAAAACAGTGGTAAATAATCTAGGAGTCTTAAATGTTTGCAACAATATATAGTTTGTCATGATTAGATTAAAATGTAATATAGTGAAGGTGGCAGCTAAGGGGTTATAGGATAGTTTATTATTATAGAAAATTTTCATCATTTATTCACCCTCAAGTTGTTCCAAACCTGCATGATTTTTTTCTGTTGTACTGAACACAAAGAAAGATATCTGGAATAACGTTAATATACAAACTGACTTTTGGGTCACATTCACTTCCATAGTAATGCTATTTTTTCTTCTTACTATGGAAGTGAATGGGAACCAAGGTCTACTCGTTTACAAACCTCCTTTATTCATTCTCTAAAGAAATGCATACAGGTTTGGAACAACTGGAAAGTAAGTAAATGATGACATAATTTTAATTTTAGCTAACTTTACCCCTTTAAGTGCTTTTATAAAAGTTTTTCCACTGTTACCAACAACTTCAGCTTAACACTGAATATTATTCTTGCACAATAGGAGTGTCATCAAAAAAGAAATCGTTTAAACAATGTCTTCTGTTAGAGCACGTAACTTAACAAGACGCTGCACCTGTTTGTGGATATATCCTGACGAGCCGTCGCCTCGGAGTCTTCACTGGAGCATCGTAGCCCAACCATTTTTCGGGGAAAGGGTGATCCTCCGTGGGTCTCCCGTCAACGAAGTGGAAGGAGCAAACGTACGGAAATTTCGGTGGTTTCTTTAAGTTTAAGGCTTTCAACCAAAGCCGACGAGCTTCTTCGCCCTTCGGAGGGGCGTGCAAATCATAGGGTGCTCCACAGCCACATTCAGCTCTGGTGCGTGGATTATGGTCAAAACAAATGTCTTGCAGGTATTTTTTACGCTTGAACCAACTATTATGACACTCCCTAACTGCGCAAAGTACGCCAGTCTTTCTGTAATCCATATTAAAAGTTAACTAGCAAGTAAAATCTACACAGTCGAAACTACAGAATCACAATACACCTAAGTTACTACTAGCGGAACTGCTTTACCGGAAATCTGACACATTATAGTTCGAAAATGGCGGCGCCCGCGCTTACGTGAAAAACAACGATGGAACAGCGCGCGGGAATAATTTGAATTTAATTCAGTCCATCCATTCGGAAATGTGTGAGAAAATAATGCGCTCTTTCTTCAGTTTCACCAACTACAACAAATTCGGACAATACTACAGCAGACATCATGACAACCGCTGAGGTGAGTCTTTCATACAACATGGAAACGATATTTTTATAGTGTAGCTGCGGATTTGTGTTATTTAGTTTTGAAACTAACATTAGCATTTCTAAACAAGTTTTAGTAAACTTGTTATTCGTATCAAAATCCGTTCGAGTGTATATAACGTTAAAGTCTTTGCTTATCCGGAAGTACCCAGCAGTTTTTCAAACTCTTAAAACGCGGACATTATGAAGCGCTGAACGTGGTTAACGTTACTTAAGTGATATCGAAAACGTTTTTAGAGTGAATTCAGTAGCTGTTCACTTTATTGATTATGAATATGAACGCAGCATAACGTTAAATCGCAAGGTAGGCGCTTTCCCCCTTTCATATTCTCCTGTACGTATGTTTTTTTAAAAGTAGAATTTGGTCCTCCATTGTCACTAATGTGTTAAGCGTTTTGTAATGGTTTTCTATGGGAAAACGTTCAATCTAACTTGCAATAAAAAAGCGTTGCATTCACATTCTGGGCGCATTTGCTCGCGTACATATGCAGGTCATTACATATGGGATCGGGAAGTCAAAGTAATATAAATTTACTTTCTATAAATTGAGCTCAAGTCACACGGTGGACCAAAACATCACTGTTAACCTTTCCTGCTCAGCTTCCAGATCATTGTCTCAGTGGAGTATAGGCTGTAATGTCTCAATAAAATACAAAGTATTAAAATAATAATAATAATAAAATAATTTGTTTAATTATCTGGATCCATATGGGTTACCTTTGTGCTTTCTACATTTGATTTGTGAATAATCAGAATGTTGGTATACCGATTTAGATGCATTTTATGCCTCAACAGATCTTGGACTCCAAAAGTGATTTGCAGAACAAAGAAAAACATCTTGAAATGCCTGGGGGTAAGTAAAACAAGATAATTTTCAACTTTGGGTAGGGCTGGGTATCGTTTTGATACTTTTTAGGCACTCACCAAATTGCCTCACAACTATTGAGTATCAAAAAATGTCTTGTTTGAAGTATTAAATGTCAGAATGCTTTATGTGCCCAAATCAAGTGCTGGTCATTGGCTGTGGCGAGGCATCAGGGGGCTTTAAAATTCAGGAACCAGTACTGAAATCAAGGTATCGTTATTGATATTGAACATTTTTGAATGTTTACATTAATTTTTAGGTTTACTAGGACCATTAAAACATGTCATTTTGGTCTAGAGTTAAAAATAATTGGGTCTGTCATTCAGAAACATGGCTTTTCATATTTCTGCTATTGTAGTGACACATCTCTCCCTTTCATTCCAGCTGGATTTTCTGACGGTTACTGCTCGCATCTCTGCCTCCTGAACAGAAATGCCTTGCTGAATGTTGAATGACCATCAACTCAACCTTGCCAAGACAGAAGTGCTCATGTTTTCAGCCAGACCAACCTTGGTGTTACAGTGGACACATATGAACTTCACTGACCACATTGCAGTGGACCGATCCTGCAGATTTGCCCTTATGGGGCATGCAACAGAACTCCTTGTCCAAGCTCTTATGTTCTCTAAACGGGACTACTGTACTTCTCTCTTAGCAGATCTTCCAGCATGTCCTACCAAGCCTCTGCAACTAATCCAGCAAATGGCACTGAGTGCAGTCTTTAATGAGCTGAAGAGAGTGACGTCACTTTGCACTGGTTGCCAGTAGCCGTTCACATCACATCCCAAATAGGTACAAATTCACTATCACAGATGTTTACTTGACTGTTCGTTGCTGTTGTAATAAACTGCCTACCTCTGCCCATTTTCACGAAATGGCTAAAAAATTCATTTTTTTGTTTTTCATGAACGCTTGACCAATTAAAGGGATAGTCCACCTAAAAATCAAAACGAGCCTATGATTTACTCACCCTCAATCCATTATGTGTGTACATGACTTTCTTCTTTTAGACAAACACAATCAGAGTTATATCAATAAACATCCTGGCTCTTTTAGGCTTTAAATTGGCAGTGAATGGCTGCTATGTGTTTGAAGTTCAAAATGCATTCATTCATCATAAACATACTCAACATGGCTCCGGTGGGTTAATAAAGGCCTTCTGAAGCAAAGCATATTTTACACCTTATAAAGTAAAATAACTAATGTTCAGGTCAAACAGCCATACAGAGTCAACTTAAACCTAACTTACATGATGTAGGATGTAGCTTAGCATGTCATGTTGTAGCATTTTACTTTTTATTTTCTTAGCTGTGGTTATCTGTGGTTATTAATGTGGTTATTTTATTTTCTTTTTCTGAGACAGAGAGAAACTGAAAGATGAGTCATTATTAAAAAGCTAATGCATAGGACAGCATGATATATTGACTTCTAGCATGTCCTTCAGATTCATAGATACCGTTTCCAAAATTATTAATTTAAGGACAATCCCAAAACATATTTTTGTATGTGCATATCGAGTTTCTTGAGCTTCATTATAAAATGTTCCCTAGAAGTGAAATACATCCTATGAACCTTTTTGTAGTAAATGAATTGATGATTAGGATTTTTTAAAGCAAGTTTAAGATTGGACCATATTGAATCCAGATATCAAACAGATATCGTCACTGCGGTCTTCTGTATTCATACCATATTTATCTCTGTACCAGATGTACAAAACTGCTTATAAGAGGCTTCCAAAAACAAATGCAATGAAGATGCTATACCTGTAATGTTATAATTGGGCCGAAACAATTTTTCACACTCTTCAAAGGGATATTACAATAAATTAAATCTTTTAATCTGTTAGGTAACGCCAAATTAAATTCAACCGGTTTTCAAGGGACAAGAGCGTCAGGATACAACCATACTGTAAGAGGCCACAAAATAAATTTCTAGTGATAAAAGTTTGGTACTGTAAGACCACCCATATCTTTGCAATGCTGAGCTGCATATTTTATATGAGGAGGTTTGCCATTTTATATGAACTTAGATCTTAATGTTTGAAGCATGGAAATTATAGAGAAAAATTAATGAAGAACAGTTTTTTTTTTTTGTACTGGATCAGTAAAATAAGAATGTCTTTGTAGTGCAAAGACTTCAGCAAAGATCAAACAGTTTGTGGCTTTATAAACAGACTGTAATTTAAGCCACTAGGTTTAAGACATTAGGCTACATATTCAATGCTTATAATTATACTTAATACATTATTTTTTAACAGGTTGATCTGTCATGGCTACTGTGAAGACTTTCCTCCCAATCCTTTATCTGCTTCTAAACAGCAGCTTCTGCTCAGACGTGAATTGTAAAGATGGAGAATGTAAATCCATTAAGGACACAACACAAGTATTCTGCGAGTGCCATAAGATCTACCGCAGTCCAGCGTGTATTATTGACTATCCAACTCTTGAAAGTAAAATCAATGGCATAATCTATAAACCAGTCTCTGATCTGACAACAATTTATTTGAGTGTCAAGGAGCTGAAGGACTACACACAAGAAATAGTTGGGTCTGTCCGAGATGACATCCAGTGGACACAAATCTTTGTTAAATACAACAATGTGATTCAGAAGTATAGAAACATCAGTTCAGTACATTCACAGCTTAAAAACGGTACAATAACCCAACGCCACTATGTGTCTGAAATCGGAGCTCAGTTCACAGATGGAAACTTTTCTCAGTTTAATCTCACAGACTTTCACAACATGATGATAGGCACTGGAGACAAACACAACATTTTGGATACTTTTCGCACATCATTGGTCCAGGACTCTCAAAGACAGTCTGGTGAGCCAGTAGAGTGCACAAAATACTACAGCGACCAGATTGATTATTTTCTGCGATACATGTTTACCCTTGAAAAGGAAGCTGTTTTAGCTTGGTCAAAATATTTACTGATCACTGGAAAATCAGAGAACATTGATTTTGTTGAGAAGATTTTTAAGGACTACGTCTCACAGCAGTGGAGACTCTTTAATAAAAATAGTTGTGGCCCTCTAAAGGCTGTAGATCTTCAGAACAACCACTGTGTGAAACTGTACCACACCATAGCCCAGCAACAAGTGAAAATTAAATGTGGTGAATTATTCAAGCCCTTCCCAGATATCGTGGGGTGCTCTGGAGGGCAGTGGAGCGCCTTGCCGGTTTGCTACGCTGAGCAGGTAAACGGACAAGTTGAGTGCAAATCTGAAGGTGGGGTCACAGCCTGCAAGGCCTCATGCTCTCCTGGCTGGGCCTCTGCCACACACCCTCTGCCATCTGACTACAAATGCTCACAGCCGCCCTGTCCATCCTTCTCACCACACAAGTGTAACAACTGCACACAAAACAACGTTTGTAAGGACCATGAGGTCTGCACTGGCGCCTTGGGCACATGTCTTGACACATGCCTAATTAAACCTTGTGGAGTGAATGCCAAATGCTCCTCCTCCAATCATGACAGGAGCTGCACCTGTGTGAGCCCGTGGAAAGGAGACCCAGACAAGGGCTGCAGGAGTCAGGACCTCCAGTGGGTTCAGACTGGAGACGTGCCCAGCAGTATGCAAACTCTTTTACTTTACATATACTCACATTAGATCAGAAATTGATCTTCTCAAATAATTGGGCTTAATTAACCCATCAATCCATGTGGTTTACAGATGCTGTTCGTTCTAATGCCCAGCTTGCTGTGTGCAAAGCCATTGGACCTGACAGCGGGTGGCACAGTGGGTTTGTAAAGGATAAACACTGCAATTATGAATATAATGGAGGACGGCATCAGGCTAATAGCTATGAGGTACCTCAGTGCAGTACATTATTTTTATTAGTGACAAATTATAACAAATACATGCAGGACATTTAACAGATACATGTAGGACATTTGTAGGCAAGGAGATGAGGCCTCTATTTCTTCAGTAATTACTGTATAAATAATCTGCAGGTTCTGGTTGATCCATGTGGAGGACATGGTTGGCAATGGCTGGAGGGGGCCCAGGGGAACATGGTCTCATATGACGAATCAAAGAGGTTTCCTGGAGTCAAATACTACGTGTGTAGGTTGGTGTCAATACAAAAATACAAATTTCGCAAAAAAATAAGTAAGGGGGGTAGTCGTAGCCTAATGATTAGAGAGTCAGACCTGTAACCTTAAAATGGTCATGGGTTAAAGTCTTCGTACCGACAGGGATTGTAGGTAGGGTAGTGAATATACAGCACTCTCTTCCACCTTCAGTACCACGGTGAGACCCTTGAGCAAGACACCAAATCCCCAACTGGTCCCCAGGCTCTCACTGTTCACGATGTGTGTGTTTGTTCACTGCTCACTGCTGTGTGTCTGCACTTGGATGGGTGAAATGCAGAGCACAAATTCTGAGTATGGGACCCCATACTTTGATGTCATGCCACTTTATACTTTATGAAAAGCTGATGTTTGCAGGCTTCAAGTGAAAAAGAATTGAACCCATCTCAGAAATGACAAATGTTTTATTGAAATTAAAATATAATGTTATGTTGTGTATGTCTGTGTTGGTGTTCTGATGTGTTCTTTGTCACCCTGTAGTGGGAAAAATGATGGCCTTGTAGGGAAGCTTTTCAACACGCGTGATGGCTTTCTGTGCCATATTGCCAAGGACAATACCAGAGATGGAAGTTTCTATGCTCTGGTTACACAACCATGTATCTGAAGACACTTCACTGTGATTCACTATTCAGTGCTTAAGTTTCTCTAATTCCCTTTTAAAGCTTTAAATCGGTGGAGGTGCTGTATTCATCTTTTGAAATACAGATTGGGCCCAAATGCACAAATGGAAAGGAGCAGTCAACTCTCACCAAACATTAAGCATGGCATAACCACATATGGCTTATTGGTAGTACTTTTATTGTTTTGCAGTGGGATCTTTTTCAGTATCTTATAGAGTTCACAATCAATACTATGAACTCAATAGCAAAATTATCTTTGTTGCAATCATGATAAAATTTGACAGTGTGCAAATTCTAATGATAAATAAATGCTTCAGTGAATGTTACTAGATTGACATTGGATGTCTTGTGTGTCAGAGTTACAGCCCAAAATAATGGTTATGGCTTAAACATGTTGACAGAGCATGTGATTTTATGAAGAAAAAAAAAATGCACACGATGCAATAATTTATAATGATATTTTACTTGATAACTGTAAAACATCCATGTTTAACTGTAATTCTTGTATTTTGTACTTCTATTCTTCATAGCCTTGTAAAATAAATATGGCATCAATCTGACTTTATTGCACATCATTTACAGCAGATTATTTGAAATAATTCTGACTAGTCCTAACTGAATTATAGATCTCTCTATTAACCTTTGAGTATGTGTGATAAGGAAATTAAAGATCATGTGAAGACATCATTACAGATAACTTAAATTCAGTTTTGACTAGTCAAAATGTTTTTATAGGTATCTCAAATCATCTTTCTTACCAGTCCAATTCTAAATGCAGATATTTCAAATTAGCACCAATTAGTCAAATTCTAATTGTGAGTCATTAATTATCAAATCTGCCAATCCATGTCAAATGTGTGCATGATCTCAAGTCAAGTTATAATGAAATTAGGTACCTAAATTAAATCAAACAAACTATTTTGGGTAACACTTTATGATACTGTTCAATAATACTGTTCAATCAAACTAATAATGACTTACTAAGTAAAAGCACTTAGTTAAATGTGGTAATTCACTATTAGTTAATCAGTAACTACTATTATATACAGGTTTTTAATGAGAATAATGCAAAATGTATAATTTATTCTAAAGTGAATTCATGGTTATCCACTAGTAATGACTTAAGTATTATCAAAACCTTCAAGGATTTACTAATTATTTTGAACAGAATTGAAGTTAAGATCATGATAACTCCCTAGTAATGACTTACATCATTGATGTTTTGTAAGGTTTTGGATAGTAATGATTCATCCTTCTAAAGGAATTACTAATTAGTTGAATGGGAAATGTCTTGGCTTGAGGTTTAGCAAGTATTACACAGTATTACACAAACAATATCTGCCCAGACAACCACACACACACAGTTGACAGTTTTAATCTGGTATATAACCTGCCTTTGCTTGGGTATCATGACTAGCTTGATAAATGTATGAAGTTTTTTACTTGTGTTTTCAGACTGACCACTTACTCCCATTACATGTTTTAGTTTATTTACATTTTATCTTTGATAATATCAATCTTTGAAGATATTCAATCCGAAACACATGCAATGAGAAGAGATTATTTTCATGTGAATAATTAATTAGCAAAAAACAATAAATGCCACATTTTAAAACAAATGATCTGACTGTCGTACAATATTCTCCACATGTAGGATGTTCTGAACCATAAACACTTTTTGCAAAAGCTCCCTGCATTGCATGTAATCACAACAACAAAGTTTGTCAGGCCTCTACATTGTCAGATGAGGAGATTAAGATTACAAAGATTATACCATAAAACAAGTGTTTTTGTTTAACTCTGAAATATGAAATGCTTATCAGCTTTTGCCAAAAATGACTGTTGGAGTTAGCTGCTTTTGCTTAAAATAATAATAAAAAAAAACCTTGTAATATAACTTAATATGTTATCTGTATTTTTATTTTTTGGCGTTATTACTGCTTAATCAAAATAATCCAATTGCAGTTTAAATGATATTACTTTGGAATGCACAATAATAATAATAATAATAATAATAAAATAATAAATAAAAAAAAATTAAACGTAAAAAATGATAAAAACTGAGTTAGCTCAGGTCCTGAAACTAGAAGAACTATGGTGGATTTCATTAGTGATGTTTTGCATTTGGCAAGCACCACTAATGAAATAGTTTGATAAAAGTTTTGTTCTCCATCTCCTGCCTTGGCTCTTCTTGAGAGGAAAGAGCTGTACTTTCTTTTGAAATGTCTTGGCTTGAGGTTGAGCAAGTTGTGCCAATATTACACAAACAACATATGCCCAGACAACCACACACACACACAAACAGTTTTGTTTTAATTATAGATATTTCAAATAATTGCTTAGTAGCAAAAGTCAACTAATAGTCTAAAATGGGCTATAATGAAGCTAAATTATCACCCCATTGTGCAGCATGCATTATGATGATGTGATGCTAGTCATTCAACAATGGAATCGGAGTACTCACGACTCACCAGTTATATAGCAGTAGAGGAGAAAAGTGGTAGAGCCAATTCAAAGGATTGGGATTATTAGGCGGCAATATTTGATAAAGACCAAAGGAGGGAATTTGGCCAGGAACACTGGGGTTACACCCCTACTCTTTATAAGAAGTGACACTGAATCACCACAGAGAATCAAGACCTTGGTTTAACGTCTGATCTGAAGTATATATGTGTGTGTGTGTGTGCTTTTGGTTTATATATCCTTGTGGGGACTTAAACCTGAATACACACAGACTCATGGGGACTCGTGTCACGGTGAGGACCTAAATTGAGGTCCCCATGGGTACAAAAACTTATAAATGTGAGTTTTTTTTTTTTTTTTTTTGAGAAAGTAAAAATGCTGAAAAAAGTTTCCTGTGACGGGTAGGTTTAGGTGTAGGGTTGGTGTAGGGTGACAGAAAATATGGTTTGTACAGTATAAAAACCAGTGAAAATAGTGGCATCAAAGAAGAGCAAATATTCTAATGCATACAGGTCAGTCAGGAGGACATTTCTCTTTCAGATGAACATAATCACAGTTATATTTTAAATTGTCCTGGCTCTTCCAAGCTGTATAACGGCAGTGAATATTGCCCATTTGTGAATACCAAAAAAGTGTATCCATCCATCATAAAACTACTTGACACAGCTCCGAGGTGTTAATAAAGGCCTTGTGATGCAAAATGATGCATTAGTTCTGAATGCTCAGACTGCCCCCCCGGCGTGAGTTTTTTAATGCGACCGTTATTATTCCTGAATTGCGTTCTAATTTCCATGGCAACGCATCAGCTTTGCCACGTGATACTTCGCTATTACAATGGCACCTGGATGGATTATTGCTTGCAGGTTAGTAGTCAAGGACACATTTCGCTTGATTTTTTCGTTAAAAAACTCTCAAATTACTTGTTAGCATGTTCAATTATAGTAAACTTTAGGTTGACATGTTTATTTTGTTATTTTTTTCCACGGTTTGGAGTTTTTCTCGCACGTGCAACTTTGTAGACCCTGCACAACATGGCACCACAATTGGTGAGTACGTTTGAGTTTTATTTTTTCTTGATTTTGAAGTGCCTAATTAATTACAAGCATGCAGTGAATATGTGCAATAATGTGGATGTTCACATGTCAGCGCTGTTTAGCACATTGCCCCTTTTGCATGTAAAGTTATATAACGTTACCTAACTTACCATTAGCTTGCTCAAATGTTGTTGATAATAAGGGAAATGTAAATGTAGCTGTTTTCTGCATTGTTACTAAGAAATATGTGTATAAGTTTAGCATTATTCATTCCATAAAACATGCCATTTGTTAAAAAGAAAATGAAATGTTTTATTACATTTCTTTCAGTCTAGAATTCTTCTTGTTTATAAATCACAAAATGTACACACTTCATAGATGTTTTATTACATTTCTTTCAATCTAGAATTCTTCTTGTTTGTAAAGTATAGTTAATGTTTTTTGTTTTTTTAAATTGATAACATTTGACCAAAAAAAAAAAAAGTACAATTTTAATTACTAACTTTTCAGAATCTTTTCTTTATTTACAGGCTTAATAATGCTTCAGTGTGTGGTACTCCTCAAAACATGGGACAGCACACAAGGGAGTGTTGCATGGCACACACATGTATTTGGTGAGGCCCCTCTGCTTGCTCTTGCATGTACTGGACAGGCAGACCTTGCAGTGTCGCCTGGTCCGGCTGCCCTGGGAAGTGGTCTGAGGTACTTCAGATGGAAAATGCCTGGCTGTAAGGCGCAGAGGAGTGTCCAAAGCAGGACGGCCCCCTTTGGATGGACATCGGGATGTGCTGTACTCCTCCAGCAGCCCTCTCATTAGGTTAATCCTGAATTGCATGGAGGTGATTTCCTTCCCTATTAATAGTAAAGCACATCAATGTTGCGCGAGGAGGGTATAATAGTATGTGACAGTATATGTGGCCCTGGACCTCAAAACAAGTCTTATGTTGCGCGGGTATATCTGTAGCTATAGCCAAAAATACATCCGATGGGTCAAATTTGGATTTTTATGCCAAAAATCATTAGGATAATAAGTAAAGATCATGTTCCTTGAAGATATTTTGTAATTTTCCTACCGTAAATGTATCAAAACGTAATTTTTGTTTAGTAATATGCATTGCTATGAACTTCATTTGGACAAGTTTAAAGGAGATTTTCTCAATATTTTGACTTTTTTTTTGCACCCTCAGATTCCAGATTTTTAAACAGTTGTATCTCGGCCAAATAGTGCCCTTTCCTAACAAACCATACATCAACGGAAAACTTATATATTCAGTTTAAATAAATCTCAATTTCGAAAAATGTACACTTATGACTAGTTTTGTGGTCCAGGTTCACATATTCTATTTATTATTGTGAATTTTTTTCATTACAGTTTAGTTCACATCAGTTGACAGTAGGGTGTAAACGTGTAAACATATTTTATATTTGAAAACATTTTTATATATTATATAGCCTTTTTTTTTTTAAATATAAAATATATGTTTTTTGCAACAGTAATGCTAACAACAATAAAAATACCTTGATGTCATTAAAACAGATCTATCTTGTTTTATAGTTATTCTTTAATTTGTGTACATTTCTCACCAGTAAGTTGCCGGTAGACGATTTGGCTGTTGAGTACAAGTGTGTCAAGCAGGTGAAAGAAAACCTTCTTGTACCACTTGGTGGACTTTCTGGTGCACTCAAGAAAACCAGTCATCATATCAGCTTTGTCAACAGCCCCCATTTTTTTTTGTACTCCAGCACACACACTGGCTTCATCTTTGGTTGCCCAGTGATGTGATCAATCTTCCCTGTGGCTGCCATTCCAATTGGGTGGACTGTGGTAAGGACATGAACATCCCTCTTATCATGCCATTTGACTGCCAACTGTGATCCATTTTCTCTGAAATCTACTTCTCCCTTTGTCATTTTTTTTGGTAAACGTTGGCATCCCTTTCCTGTTTGGACGCACAGTCCCACAGGCTCCAGTGCCAAGAGACAGGAGATGCTGGAAAAGTGTGGGACTGCTGTACCAGTTGTCCACATAAAGGACATGGCCCTTTCTGAGGTATGGTGCTAGCAGTGTCATTACGACAGACCCAGAAATTCCAAGCCCTTGGTAGTGTTGGATGTCAGTGGTAGATCCAGAGTAGATAATCATGTCCTGCACGTAGCCAGTGAGCACATCACACAGAACAAAAAATTTAACCCCAAATCGGTTCCTTTTAGATGGAATGAACTGACGAAATGCCACCCGGCCTTTCCACTTCATCAGGGACTCATCCACGCAGAGATCTCTGTATGGCAAGAAGTTGCAACGAAAAGAGGAGGTGAGGGCACTGAATATTTTTCAGATTTTTTTCAGAGGGTCATTAAACATTTCTGTTGTGTTTTTTGAAAGTGAAGGCAGCGGAGGAGGATGAGAAAGCAGTCCTGTGAAAATAAAGACCGGAAGAATGGTGTCAAGAGCATGGGGTCTGTGCTCCAATAATCACGGAGCGATGGTTTTTTTACCATTCCCATTAGCAGAACTGATGCCAGAAATGTGTACATTTCAGGTATGCTTGTAGGAGCCCATTTAACCATTTTCCCTTTTGTCTCCTCTTCTTGTATTTCTGAGGTATAGCGATTTGTTTCCTCAACAATTTCTCTGACGACATCTTCCGTGAGGAACATTTTAAAACGGATTCTGGAGGATTTTGCACTCCACACAGTTGGTCACCGAACTCCCCCTGGGCCTGGAGGATTAAAAAGGTTTGTTACCTTCCAGGATGATGAATTTGTGCCATCTGCCTCAGCAAAAACATGGGCTGATGTTGTGGAAGTCTCTTCATCTTCAGTCCTGTCAAGAGCTTCAAGGTTTGCAGGAAGGTCCTCATCGCTGTCACTGTCTGCTTCACTGTCAAAATCCTCATCAGAATTAAAAAAAATCTCCACAGTTTCCTCGTTTGTGAGTTTTCTTCTTTTAAATTGTTTGACAGACATTTTTTTTCTTAAAAAATTAATAAAAAACTGTTTTGAATGTATGTAAATTTGTTGTCAAATAAGGCGTTGCCAGTGTGAGGTAAAAGTGACGTCACCTTGACGTCACTCCTTAGTGAAAAAAAAAAGACTGCAATGCATGACTGTTTTATATATTTTATTTTATTTTTTTATTTTTTTTTACAAAACATTTCCAAATTTTTAAATACATTGTTAAATATTTGGCATTAGGATTGTTAAATATATGCAAGTCAAGTTCTGTTAGTTGATCGGTAAGTTATCACGGGCTATGGGCGCCGCCATTTGATTACAACTCTGTCAGGAGGTAAAAGCCTGCTGGATATACAACACAAGATCACCCACTTTTTCCGAAAAACACGTAAGTTGCTGGCTAACTGGCAAAGGAATAGACATAGCTATATCTAAACATTGTGTGTTTGATGTGAATAAAACCTCGCGTTATGTTTGAAAGGTTATTTTGCTTCTGTTTGTAGCACTGAGGCTCCTCCTCCTTAAAACCGATTGGCCAGTTGTTCATCAGTGGTCCTATCATTGACCGTGAGGGAATATATAAATTCGTGGTCAAGGTAGTATGGTGTCACGAGTCACGCCCCTTTGCTCCCTGTGTCACATTTAGTCGCCATCCAGGTATGTGAATGATGTTGGTGTGGTTGTTTGTAGTGACCTGAAGCTCATGTTAGCGTATTTCCCTATAGAACGACATGGAAATCCCGTGGCTGGCATTTGGCGGAGGTTGCCCCTCTGCAGGTAAGAGAGTCCGTCGCGATGTGTCTTGTGTGCGAAATTCCTCAGGCTGTAGCAGTGTTGTTTTTTTGTTTTATTTTTAGTTAGCAGTTCGAGTGAGACTGTTCCGGCACAGCGAGTGCGGGCGTTTACCCGACATTACGGACGCGTTTTGTCTGTGGAATGTGCTATTGTGTGTGTGTTACCTTCATTGCGCTCGGCTATCTGTTTGTTGTGTGGTGTTTGTCCAAACTTTTTGTTGTGTTGCAATATTAAGTGTTTCTAAGAGTTATGAGTTCAGTGATGTTTGTGCCTTCTTGCTAAGTTTTGTAGCTTCAGTAATAAGTAATTTATTGTCTTTTGTATTATTGTTTTGGATACAAATATTTGGATGTTGTTTATTGGGGGGGTCAATTGTGTGGGTGTGAGAACTTGTTTTATTGTAACCCACCTGTGATTGTGAGTGATCATATCTTCTCAAGTGTATAATTAGATTTTTACTCGTTACAGGAGCTGAGTGCCTAAGGCAGTGGCGGATTTCTGGTGTTGGTGCTTCTTTCACGAGTGCTGGTTGGAGTGGTTGTGTTTGTGCGAGTGTGTGTGTGTATGCGTGTGTCACAGGTTTAAGTGAGGGGTGTTTTGCTGTGGAGGCCGATTGCGCCCTTATGCCCTGCTGTCAAGCCTCAGTTCCTGTACTGGAGCTCTTGGATGTCCCTGATGACCCAGGTTGCCCACTATTGTATTTGTGAAGTGTGATCTTTGTGATTGTTGATCTCTGTGATTTGTTTCTTCTCTTTCCCATTTTTGTAATAATTCCCTCTTTTATTGTAATAAATTTGATCTTTTGTATCTACGTCTCTTGCCAATTTATCGTGAGCTGACCTGTGTTGCCTAAAACAAAAATTTAAACCATAAAGGTCCCTGGGCGAGATCCAGGGTGGGGTAGTCGTGCTACATTCTCAATCCCTTAGTGCTCCGCCACACGTTGTAGAGGGCAGTGTACAATTATACAATACATGTTTTTTTCCTACTATTTATGTGTTTATGCAATGTAAGGAAAATGAAATGAACATGCTTAAAAACACTGAATGCGTCAGTCTTTGGATCAACTTAAATTAATGCGGGAAAGCGGATTTGAATTGAGCAGCTGATCACGTGACGCGCTGAACGTTCAAATCACACCAGTGTGATCGTACGCTCCAGGGACCAGCCAAGAATGATCACACCGGTGTGATCGTACGCATCAAAGGGTTAAAAGGACAAACTCTGTATAGGCAAGCAGATGTGCCCAGAACGCAATGCGTTAAATAGACCTTTTCCACCCGTAGAAAATCATTATGAACAAAACCCAATAATATAAAAAGGGCTGTAGAGATCATTTTTCATGGGAAAAGGCGAATATACACGGCGTTGCGTTTATTCTGAGCTTGTCTGTAGTTTTAATAATGAATGGGAGTATATTGCATTTAGTCTTCATCACCTTAATCCGTTATGTCACATTATGCCACATTTTGCTGAGGAAAACACTATATAGCTTACATATAGATCATATTAATAAACTGTATATCGAATTTGATCTTTTAATTGCATCTTAATACATTAAGCCAAGTGTTAATGGTTTAGGGCCCAGTTTATGGCAAGGGGGCCCCTCCCTGACCACCATAGTGGACAGAGGTTTACTACATTTTGATTGGATCTTGGTGAACTAACATAAGCAAACTGCCCAACGGCATCAGATAAAGATGCCAGGACAACAGCCAGACATCTCTTAGAGCACAAGAAGACCTTTGGTACAAAGCCCGGGAAGGACAGAACTTCCTATTGGTCAAAATGCAGTTTGTGCCCTTCACCCACCTTGAGACTCATTCCTAAGGGTTTGGCCTGTGACCGACCATAAAAATTCCTTAGGACCTCCAGATGCAGCAGCAGTGGGTGAAACTAAGAGAGATCTTGGAGATCCATCCAAATCCACTCATAACTGTTTTCAGACCTTAAAACTGATGCACACTACAGCACACACATCTTATACTTATTCAGAGAAATAAGTATTCCTTGCCAAAACTGCCAAATGCATTCTGGTTATGGTTTGGAAAGTGATAAATGCACTGGTGAAACTTTAGTGACACTTTTCTAGCTTTGTGTTTGGACTATGCAAATAAATTCCACAGGAGGAAAGAAGGGTGGACCACCATGTGTCCCCCCACTCTGATGGAACCAGCCAATCACAGCACGGAAATGGAGAAGCACCAAATTGCAATCTCCTCCTCATCGGAAAGGGATAAAGGTACCCTTCCAAAAGACACTCCTTGTTCTGAGTCTCCGGCATGTCTGAGAGACACAAACAGAGCACCAAAGTTCTGAGTCTCCCATTCAGAGAGACAGTAACAGATACACAGTTCTGAGTCTGCTACCTGTGAAGGAAAAGACACCAACAGAACAAACCTTAGTTCTGAGTCTGAGTTCCATAGGGGAAAGACACAACAGAAACACCCCCTTCTGAGTCTACGGCATGTCCGGGGGACGTTAACAGAAACACCAACGTTCTGAGTCTGCGGCCTGCTACAGGGAAGGCAGCAACAGATCAACCTTCATTCTGAGTTTCCAGCCTGCAAAGGTGAGACAACAACAGATACCAAGTCCAAGTCTCCAGCTTTTGAGGCAGCAACAGATACGACTACGTTCTGAGCCTCTAGCCTGCAAGGAAAGAGATAATCTAAGTTCAGAGTCTTCGTCCACCGAGACAACAACTGATGCAGCATCCTGAGTCTCCATCCTAGAGAGACAAAGCGGATTGACCAAGTTCTGAGTCTCTAGCCCAGAGAGGCAGAAGACACACAGACATTTGCAACAAGGTTGAGCTCCGGCAAGCAAACCTTCACTTCAGGTACTTTTGCTTGCGTGTTCTAAGCTAAGGACCTTCAGCACCTACTCCAGGGCCACATCTGCGTGTTCCAGATCTTAGGACCCTTTGGTGCTGCAGGAGATCAGCATCCTACAGCGCTTCATCTTCAAGGCTGTCGAAGCGGATTCCTGCTCCTTTCCCCACTGTACTGCCACCAGCACAACCAGTGGAAGAAGTCACCGCCACCGGACTGCTCACTCAACCACAGAGAACGTAAATATCACTTCCAAACCTCTTCCAGAGACCTTGGCATTGTTGTATATTATCAGTATATGATTTTCTCATTTACATTAGGTATTATATAGCTGATTGCAGTTTTTAACAAATCTTACACGTATTTGTTTGATGCATAAGGTTCTTCACCTTATTTGTTTCAGAGTAGCAACAGTTTATATTTCTAGATAACGTAGCTCTGACATAGCAACATCCAACGTAATCACTTGCATCTTATGCATCTCATGCACTTTATTCCTGTTTCATTCACGGTATTCATTTAGTAGTTGTTGATTACACTTGTCTATCTTTTGTTAATAAAATTTACTTTATTACAACTTGTGTCTTCCTTGTGTTGATAATACAGAAGAGGTTCTACAAGTTAGAGATCCCACCAATCTTTCTTATGTGATGTACTCATAACCACACATTAATTGACACATGATCCAAGAATCATAAAGTCAGCTGTGACATGAGTACCCATCACTACCCTATTTCACCTCCCTAGGTTGGCGAAAGTTAAATTCACTACCTTAATTGGTGTCCCTAGGTTGGCGAAAGCGAAATTTATTACAACGCTTAACGTTTAACCACCACAGCGTCTTGTCACCATTGGCAACATGCACGATTTATGTGGATTGCAAGTGACATCGCAGGTAGCAAAGAGTGCAGGAGATGATTGCGAGTGACATTGTAATTTAGTTTCTTTTTTCTTGTCTTCACCACCTGGCTACTGTTGTAAAATGTTGAGAGATTAAAAAGATAAAAAAATAATAAATGAAATAAAATAGACTGCAAGCGACGTCACTTACAGAAGTGCAGGTCTTGAAAATGCAGGTGCATGTCTGCAGCTAGACCCTGTTGAGAAGGTGGCACTTTTTGCTGGATTTCTGCCATGCCAAATAAACAGTATATAAACCATACATATGGTTTGTGAATGTAATGTTGGGTGCTTAATAACAAACAATTTATGGGATGTGCAGGTTGTGCGGTTACACATAACTATTATATATCTATTTCTATACTAGCTATATTTATGTTCACGGCTATATTAGGGCTATGTGGTGTGAAATAAATGTGCTTGTGCTAAATTTGGACTGAAGTCAAACAGTTTTCAACGCCTATTTTTGGACTGAATTTGGATCAAATCAGATGGACCAAACAACGACCAATTTTTAACATCAATTTTTTTTTTTTTTTTTGGCTAAAAGTAGTCCATGATGGGCCAAATTGATTTAACCCAAAAAACAACGTCCAAATGACATCTGGTGCTGGGTGGGTAATGCTTGAGGAAAACTTTTTGTTTTTGTAATAAAAATCCAATGTTATAACATTTTTTAATTTTCATTTTCTCCCACAAATAGTTAATATATTGTCATTTTAATGCAGTGAAGAAATAATTTACTAACTTATGACATTCTTTACTAAACAAATAACCAGCCATGAATAATAATACTTATCTAGGACTGTGGGAGTGTTTTTCTTTAGAACCATTTAAAAAGCACCAGTTCAAGAAAACAAACTAAACCTGTTTTTCACCATTCATGAGAGAGCAGAAAAACACACAGGCCTGTTTATGCCTGGCAGATACTTTTCAAAAAAAGCAGGTTTATTTGTCTATAGTGTAGGGTTATATTTCCAGGTGTACTTCAGGTAAAGTATTTCTCAGCTTCAGAAGTGTTGGAGCATATGATATGTGCTCTTTGTCATGAGAATCCAGTGGACATCACAGCATAGATTATTGCTTAAAGCCAGTAATTTTTCCCCATCAATAAGTATTCACATGCATCTGAACACTAAAGTCATTTTAATCTTTTGTTTTTGTAGGAACAAATAATTATCACAATATTAGTTGTTCCGTTAAGTAATAGTACAGTTGTGGTAGTTGTACTTCACTATTATACAATCAATAAATATATTATTTTTCATGCTTCCCAGAGAGCTACTGTGAAACTATACAGTTTCATAATTATTGTGAAATCAATCAATAATTAATGCAGGACAAATGACTAGCACAACATTAACATTTTACCTCCTACTATTCATGAATACACAGGACTGTTTATTTAATCAATAGGTAATAGCAGACTTGTGATTCAGGTAAACGGGAATACATTATTATATTTATTCATTAACAATGAAACAGTATTCTAAAATATTACCAAATTACTTATCTATTAATTAACTTTGAATTGCCAAATGTTATTATAATGGAACAGTTTTCTTGTTTCTACCTCTCTTAGACTGAAAATCAAACTATGAAAACATGTACTTACAGGGCTCTCAAGTCTCACGCATTCACCGTGAGACACACGCATTTCAACCAGTTCACACGCTCTCACGCCACACCTGGTATTTCTCACGCTGAGAAGTAAGGGATAACTTTTCCCGCTATATAATGTTAATGGACGAGGTGCAGGCTTTGCAGAGAGAAGTTTGCCGAGTTCATAGCTGCCTTGAGAGTTAAATGCCACCTACCAGCCAAGAAATTAGAATTTGCTGTTTTCTGGTATATTACGTGATCCCGCTACAATCACGTTCGTCACTAGGCAACGTAGACGCGCACACAAGGGACAAGGCCAGCGGTGGAATCGTGGCGGGGCTTCCGCTTTCTCTCGCATTGGAAGCGTTTAGTGCAGTTGAGGCGGTGGTCGCGTTACGGTCATGGAGCGGACGTTGCCATTTGTATTTTTTTTTTTTTTGTATTTATTTATTTATTTTTTTTGTTCCATTTTACGATTCCTAGACAAAATCAAATCACTTGCCTGTGATCAAAGATAGTGAGAGCTGATGTTGGGAAATATAGCCAAATTCGTGCTAAATTATTAGTTTAACTAATTGTGGGCTACCTGAAATTAAGGAAAGGACTAGATAATTGGTAAATCTGCTGAAATAGACAGACAAATTCATCCAAATAAAATAAATAGTTTTATATATTTCAAAACACATATGTATCAACATTGTTGGGAAGGTTATTTTGGAAATAGGCTATAGATTAAATTTCCCTATTTAAAATGTAATAAGTAGTGTAACTATTTCAATTGCTTTAGAGTAATGGAACATTACATTTGATTACTTTTCTAAATTTCTAACGAATGTTTTCAATTGTTAATCCTTTTGAAACTTTTAAAGCAGGCAGGTTTAACCTTACAGTAGCACTCAACACTAATTACTGTCAAACTGACAAAATCCTTCATCACTTGAATTAAGATTATAATAATTTAATTTTAAAGCACAGCCAAAGTTAAGGTTAAAGGTTAAATACAGATTTAAAATTATAAGATATAGTTTAATAGCTATGATACCATTTTTAAAATCAAATCGCTTAGCTATGAATGGCATCTAACAATGCCTTGGTGGGGGGAAAACAGTTAATCTTAAAAAATAAAGCATATACATACACCAAAATATGAAATAATTCAGTTATTGAATAAGCATTTGTCCTATTTTGTGTCCCAAACTCCTGAAACATTGGTGTCTCATATTTTAACGCAGTCAATGCAATTTGGGAAATAAATCAATCAAAATATTCACATGTAACCCGCTTTGTAATTGATTTTTATAAGTAACTGTAATTTAACTATATTCGTTATTTCTCAGTAACTATAACAGATTAATTAAATTTTGTTTTTAATTAAATTACATAATTCCATTGTAACTAGTTACTCTAGCTAAGTTCGAGCCCCTACCACTGTCATCAAGGCATCAAAATGTGCAATAAACACTTGAAATACAAAATGACATTCGTTAGCTGAAATATGTACCCTCTCTCTTTCACAAACACAGACTGACATACATGCTCAAGTTCTGCAATCCTCCTGCATTGAGCACTGCTGTTTAGTTTGCTCATTTGGGGCCAAATTTCTTTTTACTTTTGATACATTTGCATTTTTGAAATATTTAAAACATTTTATTTTGATGAATTTGACTTTTATCAGATCTACCAGTTGTTATATTTTTTTAATTTGTGCTGGTCAATTATGAACAATAGATACTTAAACTTCTAGCAAAAACTGGAGAGAATTGCGTCGGGCTGAGGGCCGCTGCTGCAAATATTTATGTATATATATATATAACACATATAATCTCACTCCAAACTTTTTCCAAAACTTGAGAGCCCTGTACTTAGTACATATTTATTATTCAAAACACATATTCATCAACTTATAAAATTACTGCTAAAGTGGTTGAGTCCTATTTCCTGGGAACAAATCTTTCTGAATAATAAACCAGTTAAGACTGAATCTGCATGTGTTGACGTCTGTCATTCTTTTGACTCTCCTGTTTCAACCTGAGAACCAGTTTGACTTGTTTTCCAAACTTGTTTTACAGAAGTGAAAGATCTTTTAGAGTTGCTGTTCAAAACAACAGTTCAGAGGAGGAAACAAGATCTACAAATATTACTTTAAGTGAGTGTTTCATCTTTTTCTTTTTTTATGTAGTCTTACAATGATATTGATAAAAGATATATGACATTGGTCACTTTGTGCTTCTGAGACTTTAAAGTTGTGTGTGAGGTCATTTTGATGATTTGATTTAAACCTCTTCATGTTGTGATCAAACAAATTATCAAATGTGTCTGTGTGAGTGTATTATAGAAAGCTGTGTATTCTGATATTATCACATGGTGTGAATCATTTTACTGTTTGTTAGTGAGTCTGATTTTTAAACATTTGCTTTTTACGTTCTCCTAACTCTACAGAAAGTATCACTCATAAGATTAATGTGTCTGCAGACAGTTTTGATGTGTCTATATAGTAAACAAAAATCTTACAGTAAAAAGAATAGCACTTCTACTCCAACTCTTTTACATCAGTCTAGTTCACTGAAAGTGTTAAACATCAGAGCTGTGACACAGCTTTCTGGCATACATCTGACATTGGGCCTTATTCATGAAACACAAGTAGAATTAATTTTTGTGCAAATTATTTGTAAAGTCGGTCTGATGTAAATTTTCGAATTCATGCAAATGTTCGTATTTTTTAAAATGTTAGTTGGTATGAAAGAAATATACATCTGCTCCCTACAATATGTAAATACCATAAATAAGTACCGTAAAACGAGCAACCATCCTACTTGTACATTCACTGCCTACAACAATGCAGAAGCAAACACTACTGGTTACTGCTTTTTTTACAGTTCTTTTAAATGAGATACTGGCAATATGTTGAAATATACTTAAAATGACATTTAAGCATACTAGACTTATACTTAGAAAAGTCTAAATATATTTGAGCTTTACTTCTACCCATACATACGGGTATATAAGATGGCTGCGTGCAACCACTCATTCAGATTTCTGCTTTGGAGTCTATGACTAATCCCTATTGTAAGCCGTGACTGTTTCCTTGTTTTTATTAGGCTAGTGTTTTTTTATGTATATATATTGAAACTGATAGCAAAAATAATGAAATTTCATTGCAAAAATTTACATAGGACAAAAATGCTATGTATATATATCATTATTGTGTTGGGGAGGGGGGCTGCAGTAAGTCATAGCCCTGGGGCCCAGTGAGGTCTTAATGCGGCCCTTCTGTTCGGTAGGCTGGTTACTGAAGCGTATGATCACACTGGTATGATTAGCACAGCTTTTGGCACTGAGCCAGAGAGGAACTCACTAAGTGAGTGCTTCTTAGTGTTTTCATCCACATAATGTTTAGGATATTTAATCTTTTATACATTTAAAATGCACATAATCACTACAAACCATTTATAACAATAAGAAGAAGAATAAACACTGATGTAAACTGAAACAGTAGTAGCCTAATAATAGGCTAAACCTTTCAAACAGTACGTCTAAAGCTTGTATGTAGCCTACATATAAAGTTCACTCTATTCTTCCTGTTTACCAGCCACTCACTTTCATGTCTTTCAGAAGAAATGGATGAATTCAGGTGTTGTATATCTGACAGGTTACTACATGATAGCGCACGTATAGCTCCTAAACCAAGCCATCAACTGTGACCATTATGAACTTGTTTAAAACAGAAAATACATTTAGTTACATATATTTGTTTATCTGATTAGCTACAGCTTTTGCATACCTCATTTCTTAAACCCTGATGGGGTGGTGCCAGACATGTTCGGTTTGGCTACTTGTGGCCAAGAGACATATAATTGTAAAGTCAAGATATTTATTACAATATTAAAATTTTATTTTGAAGAACAACAGAGACTAAAATAGATTATGACTATTATTGCGCTCGTCTCTGTGACAGCATGAAATTTGATTAATTTGTTATTATGAATATTTGTTTAAGGAATAGCCTATATTAAAACATAAAATAATTTTAAATCAATTCACTGATGGTTTCTAATTTTTTATTTAACATTTGCATATATTATAACTATTCTTATAGATTACTTTTCCACTTCATTTCATGTATCTCTTTGCCTAGTAATTAACAGTCTGTATCTTTATCAACCTATCAGTTTAGGACTTGAAGTACCATCAATCTTTTGTAAATATTATAAATAATACCCGGCAATCATGTCAATAAAACTATGTCTATTTCTGTAGACCTACGTCAGTAGGTGGTGATAAATCAGAGTCTGTACTATGTATTAGCAAGTTATTAAATAATTGACTCAGTTCATTAAAATCACTGAACCATTAACAAATGAAACTGTGGACTTGTAATAAATTAAAATAAAATTAAAATAAATTATTCATTCACTTAGGCTTATATTTCTTCACAAACAATGATTTATTCCTCCATGAAGCACCACTAATTATTATATCTTTATAATTATACTTATTAAAGAACATTATTAATTTTAAATTTACTGTAGTAATTAATACAGAGACACTAATCTGGGCAAACAGCACTAATGACTTGTTTACAACTCAACACTTAAAGTGTAGGACTTGCAAATCAACTTGGACTTGCCTGTCTTGACTTGGGACTTGTCTTGGGACTTGACTTGAAACTTGAATGCAAAGACTCGAGACTTACTTGTGACTTGCAAAACAATGACTTGATCCCACCTCTGCTGTTGATACACATTTTCATGAGACTGGGTTCATTTGTTTGTTTTTTAATGGGATATCTGTCACACATCCTTAGCAGCTCGCAATTATTTTTGTACCATAATTCTGCCCCTCTGAAATGTAACAAAGTTTTTAACAAAGTTAATGTAATGACATCTGTTTTATGATATTTGCCTTTGCTATTTACTTATGGAGTAATTTCTGGAGTAATGTGGTTTTCTTAACCTGATAAATTAAAAGGACTTATGTTATAATAACAAAGCAATAACATATTTTTACATCTATGCAAATGCATATACAATATTTGTAACTTAAATAAGTAATAATAAAATAAAGAGACAGTTATTTAACAGTATATTAAGGAGTAGTGACATTTGTACAGTCTTACAATTACAACCAGCCTGTTGAGGGCAGCCATAACGCTGAAGTGTCCCACAGTGAAAATAAGTTTGACACCCCTGATCTACAGGGTTTTCCCTCTCTTCATATGTATCTTTGGTGATACCATTAAAGTCTTCCATCTGACTGTGAGGGTATTTGCTACCAATTTGAGGAAGCTGGTGAGAGATCCTATGAGTAGCCCCCTGGAAGATTTAGCAGTGGATCTATTAGTTCCCCTAGGTGACAGGCCAGGGTCTGGCAATATGGTGAACCTAGACACCTGGCCATATCCCCTTAAAGGAATCACATAGCTATCTGATTCCAAGCTTTTGTGATCTGCCCTGGGACCAGACTTTCTTTTGCCTAGCCCTTAACCCTTAGTCCTTAAATTTATTTATTTTTTGGTTATATAGCTAAGGCCTTTGGGTGAAGGCGATAGTGTTACATAACAATAAAACAACATAATCCTAAATATAAGCAAATCTATGAACAGAAAAAAATCATGAATATACACATACACATCAGTTCTAGCGTACTTGAAATCGCAACCTGTTCATCAAAATAAAATAAGCCAATCAAATGTAAAAGGTTACACTACTCATTTTAAAAACATATTTAGCAAAGTTGTACAATACTTCTGTCTACTTTAATCACATATACTACTCTAAGCATCATATTGTATTCTTTAGTCACACACACTTGTAACATATTATATACTTCTCAATCCTCTAACCATGATGACTTGCCATTTCTTATCAAAGTTTTTTTTTTTTTAGTAGGTAATTGAAATCATTAGAGTGTCCTGGGTGGGGGACGTCAATCCCCTTTTCTTTGGCTTCCTTATGATTCTTCTTGTGATAGTCACATGCATTATGTAGTCGATCTTTTTTCTTGTTTAAAGTTGACAATGTTGAACCATCTTATAAAAGCATCCTTTGTTAGAAGTCAGTTAGTTTGTTTCAGACTTGTTAGTCAGAACTTGCTGGATCCCTGATTTTAAGGTCATCCACATTCTCTGTGGGGCAGACTCAAGAACCCTTGCTGCTTGGTCAGTTTTTAGCAAAGTTTGAATCACATTATCACTGTCTGATCAGCTCTTTCCCTGAACTGACAAGCTGAAATAGTTTTCTGCTTCTGTGTTTGAGTGCCGTGTGTAAAACAGGTTTGTCTGCATGCCTGTAACAGATTAATGAAACGTCCACTAGATAGGTCTGTAGTGCAGCTTGGATGTGTTATTTTTGATTTACAGAATTGCTCACAAATAGTTTTTAATCAATTTTAGCATCAAAAAGCTTGATCAAATATTATGATGCTATGTTAATGAATGTTATAGAAACAAATGTATGAAAACATAATTTATAATAAATTGAATAATTATTAATCATATTCTAATAACATGATAATTTCATGATTTACAAAAACTGTTTCAGATGACTTAAACCACTTGTGGCAAATTAGCAATCACTTAGTAATCATCTACATATGTACATTAATGGGGGTAGCGGTGGCCTAACGGTTGGGGAGTCAGGCTTGTAACCAAAAGGTTGTGGGTTCAAGGCCCAGGTCCGGCAGGGATTGAAGGTGGTGGGAGTGAATAACCAGCACTCTCTCCACCCTCAATGCCACGACTGAGGTGAGTCCCTTGAGCAAGGCACCAATCCCCCAACTGCTCCGCAGGCGCTGCAGCAATAGCAATATGGCTGCTCACTGCTCCGGATGTGTGTTCACGGTGTGTGTTTGATCACTTCTCACTACTGTGTGTGTGCGCTTGGATGGGTTAAATGCAGAGCACAAATTCTAAGTATGGGTCACCATACTTAGCCACACATCCTTTCCTTTCCTTTAATGTTTAGTAAATGTTATTTGACAATTTTAAAACATTTTTAAATGACTCATTGTCATTATAAAATGTTACCCAAAACTGGATCAAAACAGCCTCTAGTCAACTCTCACAGACTGAGATAAACTATGATGATGAAGATGTTTTGTTTTTTAAAGTTCAGCAAACAAGTTTGGCAACCTTCCTGACAAAATACAAGTGAAAGCAGATTGTTTTACATGCAACGTTTACACCTGATTGTATGATTTTTTCATTTTGATAACTTCAGCTTTCAAAGTCAAAGTCACTTCCTTAAGCATAAAATACTAACTTTATTATGACACACAAATATGATTAAATGTGGACAAATAGGGGTTACATGATTGTACCATTTCATTCTAATGTTTTGTGAACATGTTTTCAAACTTTTATATGATTCATATAAGGATCAGTGTAAATGAAAGTAGCCTACTGTTGTTACTCCTTATTTTCTAAGAGAAATTTAATTTGGATAAAGCAAAGCTGGCAGCAATCAACCCCTGTATTAGATCTTTTGTAAATATTTAAAAATGTTTTTTGACTTGGTGATGAAGCTGATGTTTAACATGAAGAGTAGCTCTACATCTCTTCTACTGAAAGGACAACTCTAATATAGCAGCATTAACAATCCCAAAAACATAGTAACTTTGTTAAGTAGTTACTTGAAAATCTTTGTAGATCTACGAGTGCTCTGGAGTAATCATAAAGCCTTAAGTGCATCGTAAGGAGACAGAGTTATGAGGGCACCTGCTGGACAACCGGCAAATTGCACCTAAAATTTACTTCTCTTTTTAAGTCATTGTTCATTTTATTTGTACGTATATTTTTATTCATTTCTATTTTCTACTCATTACACAATTCAATATAGAAATAATACAGAATAAAGAAATAAAATAAAAATGACATAATAAATGTTAGAATGAAAAAAAAAAGTACACTGTTGTATATGGATATTTCAAGGGTAGTACAAATGCTGTATTTAACAGAAAATATTTAATGTGCTTTAAAGATGACACAAATAAGGGAGGAACTCCAAAAAATGTGTTAATGACTTGCTGGCGTGCATGAAACCCAGCCATGTATTGAACATGTCTTGGTTGATCATCATGAAGCCTCATCTCAACTTCATTCTCTTCCTCCACCTCTTCATCTTCTTCCCTGATGTCCAAGGGCACTCTTGCCCTCACTGCAATGTTGTGCAACATAGCTGTTACTGTTATTACAGCACAGCATTTTTGTGGCACAAAGAGAAGACCACCACTGGACTTGTGAATAGCACGAAAGCGTAGCTTCCACCTTCCTAAAGTGCGCTCCACAATACTTCGGGCAACACGGTGAGCCTCATTGAAATGTGCCTCACTGTTACTGACAGGATTAGCAAAAGGGGTGAACAGATATGGCCTCAATGGATATCCACTGTCACCAAGCAGCCTCCACTGTCCTTTTGAGTTTTGGGCCTCTTGACCCACAGATGAGTTGGTAAAGATATAGGAGTCATGTGTGCTCCCAGGCCACCTTGCAACAATGTCTGTGATTAAACACTTATGGTCACAGATTACTTGGCAGTTGATTGCTGGATAACCTTTGCGGCATATATATGTATGGCCATCCACAGAAGGCGTACTGATGGGAATTAAAGTACCATCAATGACTCCAATGACTTGTGGTATATGGTAATGTGTTAAAAAAAACTCCTGAATGTCTGAGATGGCCTGTCTTGATGCTGGAAATTGGATGTGTTCAGCCGCAAGTGGAAGCAGTGCATAGGTGACTGCTTGTACAGCTCTGGACACAGATGGTTTACTTAGTCCAAGTCCATCTCCAAGTACCTGAAGAAAACTGCCTGTTGCATAATATCTCAGAGCAGCTAAGAGTTGCACATCAAGGGACAAGGGACAAGGCAAAATTCCTCCTTGTAGCATGCATCAGCTGAGGCCCAATGATATTGAGCAGCTGGACTATTTCTCCTCGTGGCAGACGGTATCTGTCAATCACAGCCATATCATCAAGCATATCCAGAGGATTTTGATGCTGCCTGATGAAGGCATTTATAGTACATAGTGTACTCTGTGGTCGTCTCTGTCTTTGTCTTCGCCTTTCTCTTTGCCTCACTCTCAGCTGGAAAACTCGCTGTAGTGCAGCCATGATTTCCTCTGCAAGACTACTGAAGTTTATATACTATCCTAAAATTGCTCACAGGAACCATATGATTAAAGTTTTTCAGGCTGTGATAATATTCACATGTCACACACTGATTGTCATCTATTTCACTAATTGCAGAAGGCCCCACTTGAAGAAACTGAATCACTGATTTTAGAAATTGCATTAATTACCTCTTCCCTGAATTTATTCTCTTGTTAGGTTCATAATGGTCAAAGGTTGTGCTTTTATAAATGTATATGGAGAGTACATTTATATAAAACAGTGCTGTTAAAGAATGTGCACATTAAACATTTTTCTGCACCTATATGGATAGGCTAATAGATAGGCCCTAATACTATATTGCCACACACACCCTCAAGACTCAAGCACTAGTAAAATATATACCCTCTTTTCACAGACAAGGCTTAAGCCTAGTCCAGACTTAAATGTGAGTCTGAGCTTTTTCAACTAATGGACACTTGCACTGACTGATCTTAAAATATATCAGTCCCTTTGTTTCGTCTCAAGATGGACACCAGTAATGTTTTTTTCTAAGGCACATTTATAAAAAATTACTTAAATCTAATTGAACTATGGCCTAATCCTGGCCCTGTCTGTGAAACTATCCCATAGAGCTTGCATGCTTATTTTTATTTATTTATTTATTTTTTTAAAAAAAAGGTACTACAAGTAGCTATTTAAATTTGAAACACTTATAATAAGAATTCTTCTGCTTTATAGTATTTCATTGAGCCTTAGGCTTTGAGTGGATTAACAAACATCAAAACATTGCATTTAAACAGTTTTTATTGATTCAAGTTTGTAGTTTGTTCCCCAGGATCTGCAAAAGACATTGCAAAATGTGATGAGTGTACATATGGAAAAGAATATTTCATGTTGCACAACATATTATATTAAAACATATATAATTATTCATGATTAAACAACATTGAACAATGTTACCTGACTCATCTGGCAAGATAACTGGCACTGAAATGGAGGGCCTTGCAAATCTCATCTCCTCCAGTGAAAGTCTCCTCTCTTCCAAAGCCAGCTTGGCCTTCTTAAGTTCAATGATTTGCTTCTGAAAGTTGTTGTTCATCTCATTGGCCTCTTTAAGAGATTGTCTGATATCTTTTAGAACATCTAGTTTCTCTCGCTCCAGCTGTACTAAGTCCTGACTACAACCACAGACATTCTCAAATCGCTGAGGTGTTGTGGCTGTAGCCTGAACAATTGAAGATGGAGGCTGGGGCATGGATGGACTGTTGGGAGGACTGGGAGATGGTAGGTGTCTGTCAATAGGAGGTGAACCTGATTGCTCTTGCGAACATGATGGACCTGGCTCAGGTTCAGGTTGACGCAACCCTACTCCTCCATGGAGGTCAATACCACCACAAATCCCATCTGAGGCAGTTGTTCCAAGAATTGACAGTGCCTTTTCTTCTGCTGCTGTAAGAACGGGGGCGTCATTAGGCCCACCACCTGTTTTATTAATTGTTGTCCTCTGCAGTGCCCTTTTTCTTTTAGCTAGGCTTGAATAGTCCTGCCACTTCTTCCTGACCTCCTTCCCTGATCTTTTAATCCCCCTTGTTGCAGTAAGTTTTGTAGCAATATCATCCCAGATTTTTTGTTTTTCTTTATTTGTATGACTGCCCTTAAACCTGCTGAAAATTATATGTTTTTGTAGCTCCACCTCCTCTAAAAAAATATTAATTTCCTCTTTTTGAAAAATGTCTTTTCTTTGTTTTTTGGTTTCAGCCATTTTGCTAGTGTCTCCACCCCTAGGTATGTGCTTATTTAAATTTTTCTCCTATTAGCAAATGCACATCAGGTGAAGATAATTAGGCTAAACTTTTCAAAAATAAATGTAAGATCTTATTTATTTATTTACTTATTTATTTATTTATTTTGATGTGAGATAAGCAATTGGTAATAAAGAAAGTGATAAATAATTCTACTTAAATAATTAAGGTTTCATATAAATATTGAAAATGATGCTGATGTCATTTCCGGCAAGGACTGTTAGAATTTGTTTTATGCGAGATTGGAGCAAGACAGTGTTTTTACAGTACAACATTTCCAGTTAATTTATGTTTTTAAACTTGCTCAAGAAGAAATTGTTATTCGAGTTGAATATACATTCACACAAGTAGAAGAAGAAACGGAAATCAAAAATTAGATGGATTGTTATAACAGCATGTGCAACAATGATGAGCCATTCTACAGCGTGAACATTTCAGCACTTGACCAACGGATAGCGACTCCTAAGTAGCACTTAAAGATGGGCTACATGCAATTGTGTTAAGTGCATTTTTGGGAAACGCAGGTGAAACAATAACAAATGTTCGCAAAATGACTCGTAGAAAATGCTCTTAAGCGCTAAGATCAATCATTATTGGGAAACTTAGTTTCCTAGCATAAGCCAGAGTGACTGAGCTTTAATACATTTGTGCTGTTCAGTGCATTTGAGATGTTGTGTCTCACGTAGAATTTTAAACCTACAACTAAGTGTATTTTCATGACAGCAGTTACTCTAAAGGGACTATTGTGATGGGTAAATCAAATGTAAGCTAGTACAGTCCTAATTACTAAGCTTAAATGAGTTAATGTCTATTCCTCTTACCAGTTAATTTTTTTAGCATTAATTTATTTTATTTTCATTATTATTTATTTTCATTTTTAATTTGGTGTTTGTGCTTTAAAGAGTAATTTTAGATTGTAATGTTTTAATGTTTTACTAATAACCATAAAAGGTACAGCTGGTAAAACCAGAGGGAAAGGCTGCATGTTAAAATGTTTTTAAAATCTTAAAACAAAGTTATTAAATCTTCGGCACAATATATACTTTTATTTCTGGACTGATAATAAAGCCAAATAATTGCATTTGAGAGAGTCAGTGTCAATGCGTTCCTATTTGTCAGTGTTAGAGGAACTTAGCCTAACCCCAGACCAGGGGTGTGTTTCCTGTACGACGTAACTCGCTGATTAACCTCCATGCATTGTTGTGGAAATGAACTAGTTAGTCACAACTGTTTCCCGAACACGGTCGCATCTCTGTCATTTGAACCACATTAGTTCAACAATATAGGGCTGTTGTTAATGACATCACACACTGTGGAGGAAAAATAACTTCTGCTGTTTAACTGATTAGAGATCTCTAAAATGCAGCTATATTGATCATGGCACCTGATGACTAATTTAATATTTTTTGTTCTCTGTCATTTCAATTTATTTGATGTTTGATTCATCACGGGTTCCCTCTTACGTCATACTCCAGGTTTCCCTGCACATGCATACTATTCAAAAATGGCGCTTACAGAGGACGCATAAAAATACATAATTACACTGCATTTTCAAGATGGCGCCGCTGTGTTTGGCGTGCCATTTGCTACTCTGTTTTTTATTGTTTGTTTTAGCTGTCGTTTCACCGGCTATAGTTTATGATCGGACTACGTTGCTGGAATTGCGTTTTGCATCAATTGGGCTCCCAAACGCCAAGTCTTTCAAACTACCACCGCCACTGTTGACATCAATTCCTCCTCCTCTGAGACGTCCTGTCTGTCTGCTATCAGGCAGAAAGCGCCGCAGAAGACGCAGTCGGAGAGGCGGGTTACATGTCAGGCTGAGGACTCACCTGGATTCTCCGCCGCTGAGGTGTGGAGATCGACCGGAGCTTGGCAGTGCGGGAAGATCGAGGGAATGTTACCGGTGGCTTCGGCTGGTTGGCCCTGACACCGGTGTTTTATCTCCGTGTCCCCGCCGCGGGAAAACATCCACCCGGTGCTGCGTCCAAGGAAATCTCTGTCCAATTCCTCGCGTGACATCGCCGCCTGTCAACTCGACTTCGTTCCGTATGGCACTTTGTAACACCAGATCGCTCAATAACAAAACATTTGTCCTTAATGATGCCATCTCCTCTCATAATTTGGATTTGTTTTTTCTCACCGAAACCTGCCTCTGTCCAGGTGACGACAGTGCTTTTTCGGAACTCCTCCCCTTTGGCTATTTTTACTGAAACACCCCGCGACAAATGGGTAGGGGCTGGGGGATAGCCACTATATTCAGACAGTCATTGAAGTGTCGCCAGCTGTCCACTAGAGGGTTCTCCAGTTTTGAGTTACAAGCATTTGTGCTCACACTGCCCTGTCCTATTTTATGTGCAATAATTTACCGGCCGCCTAAATTAAACAAGGACTTCTTAAATGATTTTTCAGAGTTTCTGTCAGAGTTCATGCCAAAGTTTGACAACATCCTAATTTGTGGTGACTTTAACATTCATGTTTGTTGCCCCTCTGATAAATCTGCTAATGATTTTAAGGCACTTCTCCACTCACTGGATCTGACCTAGTCCATTTCCTGCCCAACTCATAGGATGGGTCACACCCTTGATCTTATCATTTCGCGTGGGGTGACAGTGTCAATTTGTGAGGTTTTGGATTTTCCCGTATCTGATCACTCTCTCATACGGTTTGACATCCGTGCTGCTCCACCTGCACCCACATCCACTGCCCCCCAACGTCGGAGAATCATTACTTCTTCTACAGTTGATGATTTTGTTGCTGCCTTTACTGCTTCTGATCTCTGCTCTGCTGCTGACTTGGCATCACCTTCGTGTCCTGACCTTTTCCTCTCCTCCTTTCACACCATTTGCTCCCAGATTATGGACTCTGTTGCCCCCTACAAGGTAATGGGTACCAAAAGTCCATCAGACCCCTGGCTCAATGATACAACTCGGGCCCTTAGGCGTTGGTGTAGACAGGCTGAGTGTAAATGGAAGAAGGATAGGCTGCAGGTGTCACTGGAGATGTTCAGAGACAGTTTGTCCACCTATCAGAGAGCAGTGAAGGAAGCTAAAGGCCAGTACCTTTCAAATCTCATCAACAGCAATAGTCATCGCCCTGGAATCCTGTTCAGCACCATTAACTCTGTGATAAATCCGGTGTCTGTTGGTATGGATGATGTATCTGAACACACCTGTAGCGCATTCAAACAGTACTTTTTGGACAAGGTTTTGTCTGTTAGGCAAGCAATCACACAAGTACCTGCTGCTGTCATTCCCTCACAAGCGGTGCAATGTGTGCTGGAGAACTTTGAGACAGTTACCCTTATGGACCTCAAAAAAGCTGTCCATGAGTTGAAGGCTACCATCTGCCCTCTAGACGCTGTTCCTGCTAGGATTATGAAGGAGGCTATTGACATCGTGGGCCCCTGCCTTGTCTCCTTTATAAACAGTTGTCTTAGTTTGGGCACTGTTCCCACTGCTCTCAAGCAGGCCATTGTCCGACAGCTGCTAAAGAAACCCAACCTCGATCCTTCCGCCCTATATCTCATCTGCCATTCTTGTCTAAGCTGATGGAGAAGCTTGTTGTCTCCCAGCTTCAGTCTCATCTTCAACTGCACGCTATTGCTGATAAATTTCAGTCTGGTTTCAGGTCTAGGCATAGCACGGAATCTGCATTACTTAGGGTTCATAATGACATTCTTGGAGCCCTGGATAGTAAAAGCTCTGTGGTTTTGGTGTTACTAGACCTGACCGCTGCATTTGACACCGTGGATCATGCCGTCCTCATCTCCCGACTTCAACACATTGTCGGACTGCAGGGCATGGTTCTCAGATGGTTTTCATCATATCTCACAAACAGAACCTTTTCAGTTATGCTTAATGACTTCTCCTCCTCACCCGCCCCTCTGTCGTCTGGTGTTCCTCAAGGATCCATTCTTGGTCCTATTTTGTTCTCGCTCTATATGCTGCCACTTGGTCAACTCATCTCTAATTACAATGTCCGTTTTCATTTTTATGCAGACAACCTTCAGATCTACCTCCCCGTGGTTCTGAGCAACAGTTCTGCATTGGACCCTCTCCATAACTGCATTCGACAACATCAGACAATGGCTTTCCCAGAATTTCCTTCACTTGAATGAAGGAAAGACTGAGTATATCCTGTTCACCCCGGACTCACCCAACAGTTCCCCTAGTTTTGGTCCTCTAACACCTCAATTTGCTCTGGCAGTGCGCAACCTGGGTGTTATTTTTGACAGTGGTATGATTTTTGGAAAACAGATAAGTGCAGTCGTGAAGGCAAGTTTTTACCAGCTAAGGCTCCTCAGTAAGGTCAAACCATTCCTGTCCCGAGCTGATCTTGAAAAGGCTGTCCATGCCTTCATCAGCTCACGGCTTGACTACTGTAATGCCCTTTACACTGGACTTAATCAATCACTCCTTAATCGGCTTCAACTGGTACAAAACGCTGCAGCACGTCTCCTCTCCAATACTTCTAAACGCTCTCACATCAGTCCAGTCCTCCGCTCTCTCCACTGGCTCCCAGTGCGGTTCAGTGTGGAGTTTAAGATCCTGATGTTTGTGTTCAAGGCCATTAATGGTCTGGCCCCTGTCTACCTCGCGGAGTTGGTAGTGGTTTATCAACCAGCCAGAACTCTGCGCTCCTCTGAACACACCGCGCTGGTTATGCCGAAGTTTAATTACAAAAAGTTTGGAGGCCGGTCATTTGCAGTTCAGGGCCCAAAGCTGTGGAACGCACTTCCGGAACAACACTGAGTTGTGTGTTTTTAAATCACAGTTGAAGACACATCTTTTTAGACAAGCTTTTGATATGTAGTCACTGACTCGATTGCTGTTTTATGTACTTTTGTGTTTTTATTTATTGTTGTCTACTGTGAGTCTTGTTTTTCTCCTGGAAAGCGCCCTGGGCACCTTTTTGGTTGTTGTAAGGCGCTATATAAATAAAATTTGATTGATTGATTGATTGCATTCATATTTAGATTGTACTGCATGTTAGCTTGCTTATAGTGACCAAGAGCATAATTTATTGAGCTCATATGTCTTACTAACAAGGAACTATGCTTCTAACCACAGGTCAAGAGCTGTAGATCCAACCACGTATGTTTGTGAAGCTATTTGCGAATGTTCATTTTAACTATGGTTTTGGGAAACACAGAATCATTGAACTATGTTGTTAATGACAGAACTTGCGACCATAGTTAGCTAACAATGCTTTTGGGAAACGCACCCCTGGTTAGTTTCTCAGCATAAGTTGCCACAGTGACTGAGCTTGAGATATGGTAAATTTGCCTTATGGAACAGGCCTCTTTCAGGTACCCACACTGTGAAAAACAAACCCATCGAATTTACAATAAAAAATAAAATAGTAACTGTGTTTGCCAGCAGTTTCTTTTTCTTTTGTCTAAAAGCAAACTTAACAATATTTAGAAGAAATTTTGAAATTACAGATTTTGAAACAGCTCCACTTTCACCAGCTCAGTGCATATAGGATCTAGCAAGCATTTTGTTGGTTTTGATGTCTGTTGCTTTGCTGTTAATATAGTGTTAAATAGAAATAGAAATATCACCATGAGAAGAATCATCATGATTTCAAGAATTAAGAAAAATCCAGTGAAAATGAAATGTCCCAGAAGAGCAAATCTGTTTATTATTTCACCTGCCAACAGTGTGGAAAAACTTTCACTCTAAAAGGAAGTCTTCAAAACCACATGAGAATTCACACTGGAGAGACTTTCACATGCCAACAGTGTGGAAAATGTTTCACCCAAAAACTAAACCTTGCAATTCACAAGAGAGTTCACACAGGAGAAAAGCCTTTCACCTGCCAACAATGTGGAAAATGTTTCAATCAAAAACAAAACCTTGCAATTCACATGAGAGTTCACACTGGAGAGAAACCTCACACATGCCATCAGTGTGGACAGAGTTTCAGGCATAACAAAAATCTTTATACCCACATGAGAATGCACTCTAGAGAGATTCCTTTCACCTGCAAACTGTGTGGCAAGAAATTCTCACGTAAAGAAATTCTTAATGCCCACGTAAGAATTGACACTGAGAGTGAATTCACTTGCCAACATATGTGCTCAATGTGGACAAACACATAACAATACAAACTTAATACACACAGAAGAAAGCCATATGTATGGACAGCGAGGAAAGAGTTTCAGATTTATAGTATTTCTTAATCACCACATGAGGATTCACTCAAGATAGTGTTTTATGTCATCAACGATGGAAAAAACATCATGTAAACATTGACACTGGAGTGAAGCCTGTCATGTCCAACAGTGTGGAAAGAGTTTCGCACTTAAAGGAAATGTCTAGGTTACATATGTAACCCTCGTTCCCTGAAGGAGGGAACGGAGACGTTACATATGGGAACTCGCCTGAAGCAGGAGTTGGGGGGGCGAAGCACATGAGACCTCTACATGTGGAATAAAAGTAATTCAATATATCTATAGCTCTTAGAGATATATGAGGGAAACAGCGGCCTTCTAGCTGACCTTGGAAGAATACTGAGACATGTTGCCACAACCTACTGGGCGAAGGAGACCCAGCCGGAGCACAGTAGGCACTACTCCGCAGCTAGGCCTGACTGCGGGGCATGGAGGACCCAAGGTTCACCGGGGGGAACAACTGAGAGATATAGCGCACGGATCCCGTAGGAGTGGCGCAGCAAGCCGACACCAGCCGGTCTCCCGTTCACCTGATGTCTACATTAAGACACGGGAGAACACGGCCTCGACGCGCAGGTTGTAGAACCTAGTGAAGGTATTAGGTGTCGCCCAGCCCACAGCTCTACAGATATCCGCTAGTGAGGCGCCATGAGCCAACGCATAGGATGAGGCAACACTCCTAGTGGAGTGGGCATGAACATGGCTCTGCCTGGTTTTGATATGACAGGGAGATGGCATCTACCACCCAATGGGCCAACCTCTGTTTGGAGACAGCAGTCAACGAACAGACCCCACCTCAGTGCATAGGCCTGCCTTGTAGAGGGAGCTCTAGACTGAGTGATAGTGTCTATCATGGCCTGTGAAAGGCTGGAGAGGTCTGACGCGTCCCATCCAGGAGCCAGACGTGCAGGTTCCATAGGTCGGGGCGCGGGTGCCAAATTGTGCCCATCCCCTAAGAAAGAAGGTCTCTCCTCAAGGGGATCTTCCAGGGAGGGGCTGCCGCAAGGGAAATGAGGTCTGGAAACCAGGTCCGGGTGGGCCAGTATGGCGCAACCAGCAGAACCTGCTCCTCGTCCTCCCTGATCTTGCACAGTGTCTGTGCAAGGAGGCTCACTGGGGGAAAGGCGTACTTGGGCCCCGGAGGCCAGCTGTGTGCCAGCGCATCCCTGCCGAGGGGAGCCTTGCTGAGGGAGTAAAACAGCTGGCAGTGGGAGGACTCGGGGGAGGCAAACAGATCTACCTGGGTCTCGCCAAAGTGGCTCCAAATCAGCTGGACTACCTGGGGGTGGAGTCGCCATTCTCCAGGATGGGTGGACTGCCGTGAGAGCTGGTCAGCTGCACGGTTGAGTTCTCCTGGAATGTGAATGGCGCGTAGCGATTTCAGCCACATCTGACTCCACAGGAGCAGATGGCGGGCGAGTTGTGACATGCGAAGGGAGCGAAGACCACCTTGGTGGTTGATATAGGCTACGGTCGCAGTGCTGTCGGTGCGAACAAGCACGTGCTTGTGGCGCAGCATTGGTCGGAAGCGATGGAGCGCAAGAAGCACAGCCAACAACTCTAGGCAATTGATATGCCATTGCAGTCGAGGTCCTGTCCAGGAACCCGAGGCTGCTTGCCCGTTGCATACAGCACCCCAACCCGTGGAAGAGGCATCCGTGTAAATTACAAGATGCCTGGAGACTTGTCCCAGGGGGACTCCGGACTGAAGAAAGGCCGGGTCTGACCATGGGCTGAACAGGCGGCGACACTGCAGGAAAATGCCAATCCGGAGTGTGCCACAGTGCCATGCCCATCTCGGGACTCGATCATGTAACCAGCGCTGAAGCGGTCTCATATGAAGCAAGCCCAGTGGCGTCACCGCAAAGTTGATGAATTTTCTCAATGAAGTCAATAAGGTTCGAGAAGCAGAGTTCCAGATGTCAAAATAAGACTTTATTGAACAAAGCAACAAAGCCGAGACAACGGTTACCGCATCTAGTCTCCGTCTGTCCGGGTATCCATTCTTATACCTATCCATGCTCACCAAAATTGGTAATTCCAGTTTTTTATTGGTTATGCCTGTCTGGTTCGCCACAATTAATTACTAGCCCACCTGGCCCATTTCTAATGGTGGAATTTGGCCAGATCAGCCATTTTTAAAAATAACCCTTATTCCGCCATCTCCGACTGGTTGGAAATGGTCACGTGGGACATACATCAAACCTGTTTACGTCTATTTGTCATATATTGGAAATCACCCAAAGTTCATAGGTTGGCTTAAGTTCACTGGTATGGTCCAGTGGAAATCACCGGTGCTGCCTAACAGCATACACATGAGACTCTTAGTCTGTGTTAAGACATCCAGTATTGTAACAATAAGCATTTTTGATCAGTCTATTGATTACTGTTATGACCATACATTAAATGTTTAAATAAAATAATACCATATTGAGTAAAATATCATAATATATTTTGAAAATACACAATAGGGGCTGGGAAGCTGAAGCCAGGCTCCCAGCCTGGTCGCCAGGGGAATCAAGGGAGCGCTGACCGACGTGACCGCGGTGGGGCAGCCTGGGGGGGGAAGGGGAAGGGGACTGATCCCAGAAGGAAAAATGTCCTGGAGAAAAGTCTGACTGCACTGGGCAGCGCTTACCTTCTTCCCTGGTTCCCGCGCTGGCGATATCGACCTCCGAGTCCGGATCCGAGGAGGCAAGGTGTCGCTCGAGAAGGAAACTTGGGGTCGACACCCCAGAGGTGAGGAAATTAACTCTTTCTGTGAAATTGTGGGTACCGTCGACCCGTAGGCCGACGGCAGCATTTGAGCACACAGCGGCTTCCGGCCCTCCACCGGAAGTGGGGACGTCGGTGTTGTCGTCCCCCAAAGAGCAATCTCCTCCACCTCTGGGTTTCCTGGCCGGTCCCTGAGACGCGGGCGGCACCGCTCTCCCGCGGCCAGCTCGACGTCGAGCTGCCAATCTAGTAACGTGTGCCTTGGCAGGGGACGGAGCTGGTGTTTTAGGGGCCGCAGGGGGGCGCCCTCGGCGACGGGCAGGCGGAGGTTGAGGCCCCGAGGACGTGGTGGCACTGTCGCGATGTCACTGTTTTGCCCTGGATATTACTGTTTGTTTGGTGATTGACCCTGCCTGTCTCAATAAAAGCTCGCATTTGGATCTATCACGCTTCCCTGGAGTCTCCGTTACAGAATATTTCGCCGCCTCAAAGATCCAGCAGCTTCAAAACACAGATCAACCATGAACCCAGCGTCACGCCTCCTCTGCCTGCGTCAAGGTAATCGGGCTATAGAGGAGTATGTGGAGGACTTTTGCAATTTGTGTCATCTTGTGGAATGTAATGATATTGCCCTGAAGGGTATTTTTTGTAACAGACTTAGGGGCAATTTATATGACCTCATGCCGGATAACAAATGCTTGGCTACACTCGAGGAGTACATAGACTATGCACTGCTGCTGGCTGGTTCATCATTTACTGTGGGGATTGCTGATGAGGAACACTGTTATCCCCCAGTATCGCACTTGACTTTTCTGTCATGTCTGGAATAGTTAGTATCACGCCAGAACCCTCTCACGCCATGCCTGCCAAGCCAAAGCCAGCTCAAGTCACGTCCACCAAGCCAAAGCCTGTTCACATCATGCCTGCCAAGCCAAAGCCTGCTCAGGCCACGTCCGCCAAGCCAAAGCCTGCTCATATCATGTCTCCTGTTCCAGGGCCTGCTCACGCCATGCCTGCCGCTCCAGGGCCTGCTCACGCCATGACTGCCTATCCAGAGTCTGCACCTGTCATGGCCGCCCTCCTACAACCAGCTCACAAGATGGCTGCTATCTCCAAGCCAGTCCACAAGATGGCCGCCATCCCAGAGCCAGTCCACAAGATGGCCGCCATCCCAGAGCCAGTCCACAAGATGGCTGCCATCCCAGAGCCAGTCCACAAAATGGTCACCATCCCAGAGCCTGTTCACAAGATGGCCACCATCCCCGAGCCTGTTCACAAGATGGCCGCCATCCCCAAGCCTGTTCACAAGATGGCCGCCATCCCCAAGCCTGTTCACAAGATGGCTGCCACGCCTGAGCCTCATCAAGCCAAAATCAGCTCAGTGATGCCTGATCCTCCAGTGTCAAGTCAAGTCAGGGCTACACTTTCTGTGCCAAATCAAGATACAGCTGTTCTCCACGAACCAAGCCAAGATACAGCTGTTCTCCATGAGCCAAGCCAAGATACAGCTGTTGTTCTCCATGAGTCAAGCCAAGATACAGCTGTTCCCCACAAGTCAAGCCAAATCACAGCTTTTCCCCACGAATCAAGCCAAGTCACAGCTGTTCCCCACGAGTCAAGCCAAGTCGCAGCTGTACCCCACGAGTCAAGTCACGTTACAGCTGTTGTTCCTGAGTCAAGTCACGTTACAGCTGTTGTTCCTGAGTCAAGTCACGTTACAGCTGTTGTCCCTGAGTCAAGTCAAGTTACAGCTGGGTTGTCTATGTTATGTCAAACCACAGCTGATTTCCATGAGCCAAGCCAAGCCACGGTTGATCTTCATGAGCCAAGTCAAGTTGCTGCTGTCGTCCATGAGCCAAGCCAAGCCACGGTTGATCTTCATGAGCCAAGTCAAGTTGCTGCTGTCGACCATGAGCCAAGCCAAGCCACGGTTGATCTTCATGAGCCAAGTCAAGTTGCTGCTGTTGTTCCTGAGCCAAGCCAAGCCACAGTATATCTTCATGAGCCAAGTCAAGTTGCCGCTGTTATTCCCGAACCAAGTCAAGCCACAGCTGACCTTAATGAGCCAAATCAAGCCACAGCTGACCTTCATGAGCCAAGTCAAGCCACAGCTGACCTTCACGAGCCAAGTCAAGTCACAGCTGGACTGCATGAGCCAGGTCAAGTCACCACTGTTCTTCACGAGTCAAGTCAAATCACGGCAGGCCTCCCTGAGTCAAGTCAAGTCACGGCAGACCTCCATGAATCAAGTCAAGAAACAGCTGTCCTGCCAGAACCTCACCAGGTCCCCTCTGACCTTTCTGAGCCCACGCTCCCAAGTCACACAGAACCCACATTCCCAAGCCACAAGTCCTCCAAGGTTACATTGTCTGCCACAGTTCCACGGCCCAGGTCCTCCAAGGTTCCACTGTCTGCCATTGCTCCACGGCCCAGGTCCTCCAAGTTTCCACTGTCTGCCCCAGCTCCACGGCCCAGGTCCTCTGAGGTTCCACTGTCTGCTACTGTTCCATGGCCCAGGTCCTCCAGTGCTTCACTGTCTGTCCCTGCTCCACGATCCAGGCCCACCTCCTCTGCACGGACCTGGCCCCCCATCCCACCCCCTGTTTTGCCTCTGTTCCCCCACCCTCCTGGACTGTTGTTGCTTGAGCGCCAGGAGTCGCTCCTGGGGGGGGGGATTCTGTAACGCCACGCCAGCAGAGGGAGCCCTCACCCATTGACTGCCGGTTGCTGCTCCCTCTGCTGCTTCATTGGTAACTTCCTGTTTGGTGGCCATTTAAGGAGGCCTAAACCAAACAGGCTTCGCGAAGTATTGTTTTGCTGTGCGGACTCTACTAAGTGTTTTCTCTTGTTTCATTGCCTTGTTTTGTTCATGCCACGGTTTTGTTTCTTGCCATAGTTTTGTTCTAGTTTCTTGCTATAGTTTTTTTCCTTGTTTCATTGCCTTGTTTCTTTGTTACTTTTGGACTGCTCACCTGGTATTTTGATGTTCTGCCTGTTTTCTCGATTTTGCTTCTGTTTTTGCCCTGGATATTACTGTTTGTTTGGTGATTGACCCTGCCTGTCTGACTACGCTGTGTTCAATAAAAGCTCGCATTTGGATCTATCACGCTTCCCTGGAGTCTCCGTTACAAACATGTTCAGTATTAAAAAAAATAATGTAAAGAAATTGTCATGATGTAATTATTATTGTACTAATTTTGACATTAGGCAATTTAGAAAATACAGTTTTATTAAATCTATAGAATTTAAGTAATGTTAAGATAAAACAACAACACATGGTCATAATGTGATCCTTTAAATTGACCTAAAATAAATTTTATTTATTTTGTCCCTGTCTTGCTCTGTTTTACATAGTGTTTGTTCAGCCCCGATACATTCGTAAGCTAACAAAATGTAAGTTATTTTGTATTAATGTGTCAGTATGACATGAGGTCCAATTACTAGTGTGACACTAAAACAGGCAGTAGTAATGGTTACTTTTTAAGTACATGTCTGAGCTCATATTCCTTTACTTTAACTAAGTGAAAAAGTGTTGTCAGTACTTCTACTTTAACAAGAGTATTTTTAAACATGAGTATCTGTACTTCTACTTAAGTGAAGGATCTGTGTACTTTTGCCATTTCTGACAATAATACATTTGCAGATATTCAGGAAACATGCTAGGTTCACTCCGAAAAACAATGCTACAGCCGGTTAGTCTACTTTGACAATGTGCATTCAGTGTGTGAATGTCTGTTTTTGTTTTAGTCAGCGTGATTCCACCCACTGACAGTTTACCCTATAATATTTCAACAGCCTGCTACACATGGGTTGCCAGTTTGCAGAAAACAAGCAAACAAATTGGGTCAGAGACTGTAGATTCTACCCAACCTAAAAACCCTCAGCATCCATCTAAAAAGCTCTATGACCAGAGCCATTTTTAATGCAGATAAATCAACTGGTCAGTTTACATTGTAAAGTTTGTTGCCTTTCATTGTCAGTTGGACTCGTCCTGTTGAATGCGCTCAACCTGGCAACCCATGTAAGCATCGAGTCTAAGGAGGATAATATTTATCAAAACAATATTTTGAAATGGAAAAGCAGTAACCATTTCAACCGCTAGCTGTCAATATTACATACTGCCCCTTCAAGCCAGTTTGACCATTCAAGTAATTTAAAAGCATTTTCGTCATAATTTTTTCACTGACAAAAACAAAACAAAAGCTCATTTTGAATGACAAAAATCTATTGAGGAGGGACAATTTGGGAAGTGATTCATTCAGAACGAATCTGTTGCATGGTTAGGAGGTTAGAAATTTAATTTATTTTTATTTATTTTATGATAAAATTTTCATTATTTAATTTTTCATAGTAATTTGCTTATCTATTCTTATTTTATTACTGACTGTTTACTAATCTTTAATAATGTTTAAACTTTGTATTTTTTAGGCAAGTAATTTTGGCAGGTAAAACAAATGGTAAAATGTTTACAAAATTTTAAAAATTAACTGGCATCTAAAATGTTATAGTCTGTGTTCTTAATGTGAATCATTCATTTATATTTATTTAATTGATTTTTATTTACTTTATTATTAATTTTTCTTTATTTAATTTTTGCTTTTGCTTATCTTTATTTTATTACTGACTGTTTACTGTTTACTGACTTTTTACTAGTCTTTACTAATGTTTACATTTTTCTATTTGTTAGGCAAGTAATTTTTGCTGGTAAAATTTGTTTAAAAAAGTCTTTCAATTTGTGCACATTCCTGCTCCAGATGCCTACTTCTCAGCTAGATTCTAAGCTGGATTCATCCTGACCTGATTGTCTTGTCTGTCTCAGCATTATATGTGCTCTTCTTGTCTGGCTCACTGGCTGCTGTCTCTGAACCATTGTTTGAATCTGGTCCTACTGGTGTTCCTGAGACTGACTGTTCTCATAGCCAAGGGTGCATTAACATATCCTCAAGACAATGCTGGCTTACATGATTAATGTCTTTGCACCAGTTCATAAGTTCCTGGCATTCTGTATAATTTCTACAGAAAAAGCTGGTTAGTCATGACCACGCAGTTGAGCTGAAATACTATATTTGAACAATATAGTTAATCGAAGGTGGTGTAAATTAACGACCGAAAATTATTGTCAAATAATCCTCAGACAATGCGTAGTGGACAACATAAACTCTCCAAGATTAGAAACAATGGTACTGTCATAGTGTTGTTAGTGCCATTATCTTACCTTCGGGTACACAGCTGAATATATCATCCAGCCCAGAAGAGAGCTGAGAGAGTCAATCGTATCTATGAGGGCCTCTCGTAAAGGTATCCTGGTTTCAGGATCTGGATACTCTTCTGGTTCTATAAGCAAGAAATGTTTCGTGTTGAGCCAACAGTTCAGCAGTCAATCACATTCAATGGAGAAGAGCTAAAATCCATGTGTTTGCTAACTAGAGGTTTGTTACTTCTCTCTGCACTTGTCTTCTAGTCTTTCTCTACTTAGGAGTCAGTCAATAATATGTGCAAAAACACTTATAAAATAATCAACGACCAAAGGGAAACTTACCATGGATTCATTGTCTACATCCAAAGTCAATCAGCTTGATCTTCCCCATGGTCTATACACTCCTTTGTGGATCCTACTGGACGATCTCTCTTGTAGCTGTCTTGTAGCTATGAGTTACTAACATTTTTGTAAAACATTTGTGGCATGTTATGACTTAATCATTTATAATTGTATATAAAGTATGTATTCAGGAAAAGACTAGTTAATCATTAACAAAACGCTTTCAAATTACATAAATGATCATTATTATAAAGTGTCACTAAAAATCACTCTCAAGAACAAACTGTGTTTTTCAAACATATTTGGCAACCTTGCTGACAAAATGAAAGTGAAAGCAGGTGGTTTTACATTTTCTTCCTTTTTTCTTTCTTTTTTTATTTTGAAAAACATCAAACTGTCTTTTTTATTTGCTCATGTGGGAATTTACATGTACGTAATGTGAAACCAAGGACATTTTGAAAATTTGTCTTGTAGCCAAACATTTTGATCAAAGTCCTCAGGTGTGGAGCACAAAGGCACTTCCTTATTAATGTAAGTAAGCATAAAAAACTAACTAAATCGTGAAACACTCAAGAAATATGATTAAATATGGACAAACAGGAACATTTTAACATTTTATGCTCATGTTCTTTTTTTTTAAACTTTTATATAATTGATATAATGATGAGTGTAAATGAAAGTAGCCTACTGTTGCTACAACATATTCCATAGTTGTTTAAGTGTGAAATGAGTTTGTTTTTTACACTGTAAGTAAAATGAAATATAATAAATGTATTTCATATATACAACTCATACATGGCCTTTCTTAATATTAGCAGAATATTTTACCTTGATTGAGAAAAGGAAGTCATCACTTTCTCAGTGCATTTACATATAAATTGTTTAATATCACAATTACAATCAATAAACTGTCAGCAATCAGAAAGGAAACAATGGCTGATTTATGTTCACTCATTCAAGTTCTCAATAATCTTGAGTCTTTCCAACATACATCAGTTGACATGGACATTATATGTCTGCTTTTTGTCATCACGTGCAGCATCTGATCTTACTAATGTGGTTGCCAAATTTTGAGATCTTTTATAAATGAACATCTGAGGATATTTGATAAACCTACATTTATACACAATGGATTTGATCTGATAACCATTCTTTGTACAAATGAGAATAAAAATTAAAATGGTTCTTTTTGTTTTCTTTGATCATTAT